>NC_139947.1:39066407-39076407 GCF_963454915.1 Gymnoscopelus microlampas | reverse complement strand
GTTCTCCATATATCTAGCCAGCTCCCCTGTACTTTGCGCTGCGGCATCTTTCTTGAGTACGTCCGCATATCATAATGTGGGACGTCCTCGTGACCAGTGCCCCTGCCACACTAGCACAAAAATACACAAATACATAGTGGGCTGTAACAGGTGGTTCCTACACAGTAAAATCTGCAGTGTTAATGTAAGTCAGAGAGTGTGGACCGTAATTTCTGGTTCCATACTCTTGCAGTTAAATTAACACTGATTTTACTGTGTACCCTAGACCTCAGAGAGAACACTTTTACCCTCAGGCCTGTGTGTGTGTGTGTGTGTGTGTGTGTGTGTGTGTGTGTGTGTGTGTGTGTGTGTGTGTGTGTGTGTGTGTGTGTGTGTGTGTGTGTGTGTGTGTGTGTGTGTGTGTGTTACACTGCGTCTATCTTGCATTTCTATATTTCTGTAATAGATACCCTGCTAAGCATCCACATCTGTATTCATAGTGTAGTTACACATGATATTGTAACACAACGATTCATTTAAAAAATAAAACATTATTTATTTTAAAGTTTTTGAATAACATTCACAACAATAGTCAGTGAAAATAGCGGTTCTACAAGCTCGCTCCCTTCTACAAGCTCATAGCTTGTAGACCTTCTATTTTTGCTATTTTTTAAATTATTGTTTTTATTGTCACCTCTAACGACAAGCCTAAAGATTTGGCCACCATGTTTAAAGTGGTTAACTCTAGGATTTTACTGTTCAGTAGAATTTGCACAGTTCATCACGACAACATTGTGTCTATTATCTCTCCCAGTTTGGGATATTATTTCTCCCAACCAGCCACCAGTAGCGGCAGCAGGCTATTTCATGCTGCGTGTATAATAAAAGGATTAATTTGTGCAGCTCTGACTCAGAATGGCCAGTAAATGGGACACATGGATATAAATAGAGACTACCTCAGCTCAAGGCTTTCAAATTCCTTACCAACACGCACGCACGCACGCACGCACGCACGCACGCACGCACGCACGCACGCACGCACGCACGCACGCACGCACGCACGCACGCACGCACGCACGCACGCACGCACGCACGCACACACACACACACACACACACACACACACACACACACACACACACACACACACACACACACACACACACACACACACACACACACACACACACACACACACTTTCTCCACCGCCAACATCCTCACCATAATCATTGGTATCTTCCTCTTCACCATCGTCATCATCAGTGTTATGGTCTTCCCCCACATCAACTATTTTCCTTTACTACTTATCAGTGCAGAGATACTGACAACAAGGACTTCAATTCTCGAATATTTCAAATCGGTCAACGACAACTATGTAATTTATGATCGCACAGCAATCATCCCTCTCTAGGCTATGGCTTAAGTGTCCAGCCAGGCTAGCAAATCACAATGCTTCTGTTCCTCCGGCTTATGGGATGAACCAGGACTAGCCAATGGCAGATTAACACCAAAATATACATTCATAAACATGACAACATACCCCAAAACCCCCAAATTACAAGAGTCTTAATGTCCAAGCACATTCGAGTCAACTTACAAAGCTAAAGACTAACTTAAGACAGATTGAACAGCTGTCTTAAGTTAAGTCAGTCTTTAGATCGCTGACAAACAACAATTGTAACAAAACTAATACAGCGCTGTCTTGAAATCAATTGTCACATGAACATGCTGGATTTGAAATAACATGTTTTGGGTGATGTGATTGGGACAGCGAGAAAGATAGAAAGTGGTAGAGTGTTTGAGAGAAAATACAGAAGAGACAATGTACAATTGGTAATCACATGCTTCTCTTTCATTGGCTATACTGTAAGTAAAAACGTAAATGCATTCATTTTAGTTTTCTCGTCGTTATGCCAAATAGTTCCTCCCCACACACGTCTGTGTTGTCACTGCTGTTGTATCCTACTGACCAGTGATGAGCCCCCACCGGGAGGACATAGAGCCTTCGTCCTACTCCTCCTGCCCAACTCAGGTGCCACCGCAGCCCGTAGGAATACATGCAGTGACAATTATCACCCTCCCTGCCCCGCTTCCCTCCCCCGATGACGGGCTAATTCTGTTTGTGTAGACTCTAGTCTCAACAAGCGGATGCACCAGGGTGGATTCGAACCCACAACCTCCGCGGTGATGGGCAAGAACTTTGCCACTGCGCCACCTGAGCACCTCATTGTTCTTAATGGGCCATGTATGGCAGAGATGTGCACTCTACTCAGCACACCTTTCTAATGTTTTGTGTAAAGTAAGCTGTTCAGTGTAAAGGCAAGACAAGTTGATATGTATAGCACTTAGCACATAGGATTTTATAGGATCACCAAATATCTGCTCTACAAGCTCAAACCATTCACAGGGTTTATTTACATGAACCTTTGCGTCCCTGTTCTGGGCATGTCATAACACGCGAGGATTTGGCAAAAGTAGGCAAACATTTGGTGAAAATAGCTGATCTACAAGCTCACAACACATCATAACACGTTGAGATCTTGCATCGGCTACTTTTGATATTTGACGTACAACAAAGTAAAGGGTGTAAGTGGCTAATGCTTGTCAAATGTTTGCCTTGAAACTTATCTTGAAACTGATGACCAAGTATTTTTCAATTATACATTGGAATATAATAGGGTTTCGTATGGCCTTAGGTCCATGATGCTTACTCAGCACATGCAGAGCCCTATTACATTTTCATTTTAATTAAGAAAAATACGGAAAAAGAAAATCAATAGGGTTGAAATTGGAGTTGTGTGGCCTCTGTGTGTTTAATGTTTACATGGTATGTAAGTGACAACTGCTGAGTGTGATGCAACCTTTAACCCATCTCTCTCTCTCTCTCTCTCTCTCTCTCTCTCTCTCTCTCTCTCTCTCTCTCTCTCTCTCTCTCTCTCTCTCTCTCTCTCTCTCTCTCTCTCTCTCTCTCTCTCTCTCTCTCTCTCTCTCTCTCTCTCTCTCTCTCTCTCTCTCTCTCTCACACACACATGCGCTCCCCTCCCACACACACATGCGCTCCCCTCCCTTTCTTACTGTTGCTTATTCACTTTCTCCTAGTACCCCTTTTCTATTTCCCCTATCCTATCTCTCTCCCTCCTTCCCCTCCTCTCTTTCTCACCCCCACTCTCCTTTCCCAAGAGCACGCACGCACACACACACACACACACACACACACACACACACACACACACACACACACACACACACACACACACACACACACACACACACACACACACACACACACACACACACACACACACACACACACTTCAGGGGTTACTGTAAGTCACTGTGGAAGCTGACAGCGAACCAAGTCACCTCAGGTAACGGTACACATTGTGCGTGCGTGTGTGCGTGCATGTTGCACCAAAGTGAAACATGGCCCCAGGTGGGTGGTAGAGTATACAGTACATCAGCTGATTCAAGGTCAGAGTTTTATTATGTGTAAATTCATCCTGACTTTTATGTATGTACAAAAATCAGCACCAAATCACAGTGGACAGGCCAAGCTCAAAATACTTATCATTGGCTAAACAAATGCAGTGTATTGCTTCCATTTATGAATGGATTCATTGAATAATTATATTTTAGTCCATCATTCATTCTTCCATACTTACAACAATGCATTCATTCTTATTAACGGTGGGTGTATCAGTCACTACTAAGCCAGTCTACAGCAGTCTAACATTTGTATCATTAGAAAGTACCGAAACAAAGCCAAAACTGGGACAGCAATGGGGAGAGACAGGGGACCAAAAATCCTAAATTATCCCTGACACCGCTCCTGCTGCAAAATGTTTTCAGGAGCAATACTGCTCTTTGGAGCTGCAACGATGAAACCCATCTAGGCTTTTATCTTTTCAAAAGCGATAATTTTTTATTTAAATGGATGGATGTACTGTATACATTTTATCCATTAACCACTTTTAACCTGGCACCCCTATTTTGGGCATGTCATCATAGGCAGAAATGTTTTTATTCATGTGGCTCACAACGCTTTGTTTGTAGATCGGCTATTTTCACTATTCGTCATACAACAAAGTATATACTGTAAGTGGTTAAAGTTCACCAAAATAATTACTTATTTTCTATCAATTACACACCCCATGAAGCCTTGAATTCATGGAGATTTGTCGCATTCCTAAGCCAATAATTTGATGACCGGCGGTAAGATGCTAATGTCTCCGGTAGGAGACTCAAAGTTGACTCTTTGTGTCTCCTACCGGAGCCGCTGCCGGTCATCAAATTATTGGCTTAGGAATGGGACAAAAACTAAAAAAAAATCCATGAATTCAAGTCTCCATGGGATGTGTAATCAATAAAAAAAAAGCCATTTTGGGGGTGAACTATCCCTTTAAGAGATGTTCACTTTAGAATCATTCTGGGGGTTCATTCAGGTTACTGTTTTTGTCACTCTTTCAAAATGTTAGTATGTCCCTCATAATAACTTATGAGCACTCTCCAAATTCCGTACATCTCTATTCACTCAGCCTGAAACACTGTGAGGGGACCTGGGGGGAGCGTGTAACCCCCTCCCCATTTCCCCCGTCTCCATCAAGCCTTCCAAAATCTCCTTCACCAATTATCAACATGAGGAATGGAGGCCTAACTGCTCCTTTGTGCTTCTCCGTCTGTAATTAAAGAAAGCAGAAGAGCTGGTCCCAGGACGGACACTAGAGTGAATGCGTTCTTCATCAGACACATGCTCCTACAGCTTCAAATAAAAAGACCCAAATCCTTCTGTCTTTGTGTTGCACACAATTGACCAGACCCCTCCTTCTTCCTGTTGACCCTTACTTCTCATTCATCGCCATCACCCCCCCCCCCCCCCCCCCACCCCCACCCCACAACTCTCCCACTCTCTGCCCTCTTTCACTCCCACAGCTTAGAGAGGGGAGGCAAGATCCACGTCTAAAGACAACAGTGTCCTTAAAGAATACCAGTGTTGGGTTGCAGACTTGAGAGAGAGAGAGAGAGAGAGAGAGAGAGAGAGAGAGAGAGAGAGAGAGAGAGAGAGAGAGAGAGAGAGAGAGACAGAGAGAGAGAGAGAGAGAGAGAGAGAGAGAGAGAGAGAGAGAGATCCGCAGTGGAACTAACAGGAGGTGTCCATTTAAAAGCACCGTTTAGATACATTTCTATTTAACAGTTAGTTAAAGCAGGACTATGCAACTATATACTGTAGCATATTATGTCCCACAGAATTATAAAGTTACATGTTTATGCAATAACAATCATCCTTCCATAAATGTACAGTATAGATTCAGGGGAGACAATGAGTTTCATCCTGGCATTTGCCAAGGCACCGAGGCAGAACTGCCAGTCACAGCATGTCCTCGCCGAACATGCTTGTAGAGAATCATGGGTAACTAGAAAAAGTGATCCTCGGAGCACAGGTCTCCGCCAGGTCAGGTTATTGTGGCCTCCTGGTGTCGCTATAACAGGCCAATATGAAAAGGGTGGCATTTCCTCCTCGGCCTAGTGGGAATGTGCATGCAAAATTTCACGGAAATCACATGCTGCGTTCATGATTTGAGGCATTTTGTTCAAAACAAACCAATCCTGCAGACTTTGGAAGCCAATCTTAGCTAATGAGGATGGAATATATTAAATCAGACAAATACGTGTTGATCACATGACTATAGAGATACTGTGTACCGATTTGCGTGATGTTTGGTTTGGACATCATTGGCTATAACAGGCCAATCTGAAAAATTCGGGGCAGAGGTTCGGCTTTGGCCAGGGAGTGTGTGTGCACAGTTTCGCAGTGACCGGGCCAACAGTGCCGGAGATTAGCTGCTCACAGACAGACACACACACATACAGACACGTGGACGGACGGACAGGGTGCAAAACATAGTCTCGGCCATGCCTTTCGGCCAGGCGGAGATAATGAAGTCAAAGACGTTGGCTGCCATGTTATTTGTGTCCAAAGTGGCCATTGATACCCAAACTACATGCTACGTGCTGCTTTAACCTAATTCAATAATTGTGTATTGTATAATAGCAGAAACAGACAATATACAATGCTTAGCATCGTGATGCGTTGTGAGCTTGTAGATTGGGTAGTATTTCCATATATAGGACTTTAAACTGTAAAATTACATTCATGTGTTATAGTACAATAAAATAGATTTGCTGGAAGGATAGGGCCCCGTAACAATTACTGTAACTGTTAATTCCCTTAACGACACTGGAAGAATGCATGTAGACCTTTGAACCAATCAACCCCCACTAACCTAAATAAGAAAAATCCAATTTATTTAGAATTTCATGCTGATAAAAAAAGAAGAGTGTCTTATTCTGTGCCAAACCCCCCCTGCTGTGTCTAAACGGCAGAGAAGTGTGGAGAACACAGTGCTGAAATTTAAAACGGTTTCCACATAGTGTAGCTTCAAAATATTACACCATGTGTGGCTTTCAACAGGTTTACAACTTGCCACTGACCTCACTGAAAGAAAAAGATACATTAGGACATTTTGAATGGAGTTGGTTGGTTAATTGTTTCATTTGTTGGATGGTTACAAAATAAAATCATGTTAATGTAACTGAGGATTTTAATGTGTAGTTGACTCAAGATTCAAGAGACTATTTGCCATTTGCACAAATTCATGCATAGGAATTCTTGAGCATAGCTCCCTGAGTGTGTAGTTGACTCAAGATTCAAGAGACTTATTTGCCATTTGCACAAATTCATGCATAGGCATTCTTGAGCATCCCTGAGTCAGCTAAAATAAAAAATAATAGGTACAAAGGTAAAAAGAAAGAAAAAAAGCTCTGATACTGTATATAAAGAAATAAAAGTCATTTGTATGGGGACGGGGAGACTTGAGGACAGACTCAGTGGTCCATGGAGTCATTTGTGGGGGGCCTAGCCGGAATAAATGTTATGGGTACATTTTAATGACATTAATGAATTATTACTTATTATTATTAATTGTTATTAATTAATGACAAGCAGGTGTGTAAATGTAGGCTAACACTTACATTTTATTTTGGATAGATTGGCTGTTTTCGCCGAATGTTCACCTATTTTTGCAGAGTGTTCGCCTATTATGAAATGCCCAGAAAAGGTACGCTATAGGGTTCATGTACAGTACTTGAGTGACCATAGAAACTGATCTGGGTACAGCAGTTAGCCAGCAGTTTTTTTCAATAAACCACAGTGAAGTGTAAAAGAGCTGCAGCTATAGCTCAGTTTAATGTGACAGAACAAACAAATGGAAAAGACTAGAGACTTATTGACCGGGAACAAATATCCATTCTCTGTAGGAAGCAGCATACAGCAGTTAGCAGATATTATTAAAAGCACTTGCACGCGTGCTTGCGTGCATTCATTGCATGCACACGTACAGATGCATGCATGCACGCACACATGCACGCACAAACACACACACGTATACTTTGCACTTTGCATGTATGTGTCCACGCACGCACGCACGCAGACATGATGCACACATACAGTACCTTCACAAATGTAGTGATACAAATACACACTGTCCACACACCCCTAACACACATGCACACAGATACAGTGCACACACAATCACACACACCAAATAAGGATATTACTATAGGTAACATTTACTGTCAGGTGGCAGCAGAATAAGTGTGACCTTCACACAGACTTCAGCATCATTTTCTCTGACAAACAAACAGCAATGAGAGGAAATCCATTCCTGGCTGAACAAAGCCAACGGTGATTCAGTATAGCAACATTTACCCACAGACATAATCAGGCTACTGGTGGACAAATGACAAAAATGTCTGCTTATTAGGGGGCTATAGAAAGGAAGAAGCCTATTATTGTATTGTGCAAGGGAACAGAATGCTGTAATTTCCGGTTGTTTGAAATACATATAATCTCAATTCCAGGCTCAACTGATTATTATTGCTTATTGTACTTATTGTTGTTTCTGTTTCTGACGTGCCAAATAAGGCCAGCCGAGATCTATTAATTAGTCTAGTTTCCTGTACAGGGCAAAACAACGCTAAGCAGGGGTTCATAATTAGCCTGGTTTCCTCTGGCCTTGGCTCTGAAATAATATAAATAATAATATAAAATAATTTGGTCCCACATGGAAAAAACATCGATTCTCTATATCTGTGCATATGTCGTCTGTGTGCACGCACGTAGTTTACGTTTATGTGTACAATATGCCTCTGATTCTATGTATGTGCATCTGCATATTATGCATATGTATACTCTATGTATGTGTACATGTGTATGTTTACAGTATGTGGGGTCAAACAGGGACCCTTTGGGGCCTCAGGGCTTGTGTCACACACTGCCAGCATTGGCCTGGCAACATTCCCTAACCTGCTGTGACCTGTAATAAGAAAAGTTACCTCACACTTATCCCTTTAAATATTGCTGGCACAAAGAAATGATAGAATATAATTTGGGGTGCTCGGGTGACACAGGGGTAAACATCCTGCCCAGACTAGGGGGTGTGAATCTTCCACCGTGTATCCGGCTTGGTCGGGTGTTCAAACTAACACAATTGACCATGTTCACGGGAGGGAAGCCGGGCAGGGAGGGTGATCTCTGTTGCTGCACCAGCAGCTCCTACAGGTTGGTCAGGGCACCTGTTTCAGCATGGGTGCAGAACCGAGAGGAATAGCATGTTCCTTTGTTTTAATTTAACTATGAGAGTTAAGAAGAAATACCCTAAAGATCATGTGGTCTGCATAGAAGCCATTAGAAGATCCCCTCGGTCATGTACACAATACAATCCTCAGTATACATTTTTAACTCCAACATTGTACAACTGTACAACATTTGTACACTATCAGAGTTAAATTAACACTCAGGATTCTGCAGTGTAGCTGTCTGACAGAAACAGCAAGTGTCTGACCTCTCAACCCTACAGATGTCCAGCACCTGCCAGGTCAGGCAGAAGGTTTCCCCCACAGAATAAGGCTTCTTGGCGCTCGCTGTACAAGTGACCTGAGCATCGTGGAAATTATTAAATCCCTGCTATGAAGATTTGTTCATGTTAATGTTGGTAGGCTAGCTTTGTCTATTGAGCAAAAAAAATATATTTTAAATATATATTACAAAACATATATATACCCCTCAAAAAATGTAATAAAATATATGGTACAGCCAGGGAATACATTTTCACACACAATGTAAAAACCAGACTTAGTGATGCAGTATATGAAGGAGAGAATATGCTAGTTTGGCATCACTATCTATCTATTAGGTCAGGACTGGTTTCTTTGGTGTTAATTTGGTGTTTGGTGTTAATTTAGCGGAGAATGTACCGAGGGTCCATTTGGTTCCAATTGTACACTCAGAGTTGGATGAATTAACACTGTGTGCATATAAAATGCTATACAGACACCTACCTTTTGCACTCTCTGGGTTAGCACTGAGGATTTTGTTTTGTGCCCAGGCCATTTCTGTTTAATCTCAGTTCCACTCATAGGCAGCAGCGATCCATATACAATTTTAGGGTAAAAGATACTAATTTAATAATGTCTGTCTATCGCTGACAGGTCAGCCACTGCCTCACCTGTGACACTTGACACTATCTTCATTGTCTTTATGAGCTGGGCAGTATTTTCTGTTCAACCTCGTTCTACGTTTCATTCGTAAGCAGTGACAGTATCTATTTGCTGAAAACTAACACTGTCTAAGGCTCTAACGTTGTGCTTATTGCTGTCTTATCTCCCAGTGCAGCAACCCAAACCCATTCAGTATTAAGGAGGCTCCTGCAAACAAAACTGACTCATAACAAGGCACACTGTCTGTCAGTCTGTCTGTCTGTCTGTCTGAAACCCTGTGATTCTCTTCTTCTCCCTCGTTCTTTGCCTCTCTGTCTGTATGTGTGTAATGATTGATTTTACATGGTAAAAATGTATGTATGTAAATACATCCAATATAATATAAATAAGCACTGAGGATAACACATCACGTATAATTGAACACGTATTTCCAATGTGGTCCTGTGTGTCTTGTGATCACTGTTT
>NC_139947.1:38983907-39061407 GCF_963454915.1 Gymnoscopelus microlampas | reverse complement strand
GACAACCATCCCTCCACCAGCAGCGGCACCGTTTACCGGCTTGACGATGTGTTGTCCAGCACCCCCCGGTCCTGGCGCTGCTCCCCCCCCGGCCATCGCGGAGCCCATCACCCCGGCAGACCCAGTAGGGTCTCCGGGCTGCCCGCCTCCTCCCTCCATGCTCCCTTCGTTCCCCATGATCTCGGTCTCGGCTCAGGGAGACGGATGAGACGGATGAGACGGATGGAGGAGGGGAATGTGTTAAATCGGCGGTTTGTTTTCTGGTTTGTATTTTTTTTGCCTCGTATAAAAAAGAAAGGGTAAAAGAAAAACTGTGGAGAGCGAACTCAGCGTTGCTCCTCCATCACCGCCATCATCACCACCATCATCCTCATCTTCATCACCTAGCGACCGACCGCGATCTGGAGTCCTCCTGACGTGGTGTCGGGTGCGCGCTGCGCGACAACGAGAACGGTATCAGTGTTGCCATGTCCACTTATTATAAGCGACTTTGGGCTTGTTTTTCTGGTAAGTTGCTTGTAAATATTGGTAGGCTACTAGTTGCCAACCTTGCGTTTTTTAGGGCTTGTTTCTAAACTTTTGATTGATTGATCGATTGATTGAATACTTTATTAACAGTTTGCCCCAAAAAACACAGAAAGTACAGTTTAATGCTAAAAAGATTGAACCCAAGAAAGGCTTGTTTCCATTGGGGTCATGTGTATTCAATTCATTGAAACTTTTGTGACAAATATACAATACTATGCAAAAACATAAACGAGTATAGCCTTGCCCCCCACCCCCTACAAGATTTGTGTTGTTAAAATGTTTCTCCAAGATCTTTTGTTGTTGTTATTGAAAATAGCTGCCTTGTGAGCTTGTAGATCGGCTTTTTTCAAATAGCCAATGTATTATGTTTAAAGGGCGAAGGGCTCGCTTCTTTTGGGCTTGTTTTCATAGACCTGTTTGCTTGTTTCTATCGTGAAATCTGGCAACAGTGAACAGTATGGGAAAAACCATGAGAGGAGTAACGAGGAGACGAGCGCGCCTCTCTCTCTCTCTCTCTCTCATTCACTCTGCCGGGGGCTGTAGGGAGCTGAGCATAGTACGAGAGGAACGAAGAAAGCTGTCCTACGTGCACGTTCACGGGCCCACTGCCTACCTCTTGTTGTTGTTACTTGGAGAAGAGACGGGGGCGCGAATGGTGAATCGACTGCACCGGAGTAGCACGTGACTCCCCCAAATCGCGCCTTGCTAGTACACACCTGGATGTGTATTGACTACTAATTATGTGCGTGTGCATGTGCGTGCGTGTCATACACATAGTACCCCATAGAGAATGGGAGAGGGAAAAGGAGTGATGCCCAGTCTTAAGGTTACTTGTGTAACCCAGGTTCTCTGATAATATCAGTGAGGTTGTTGATGATAACTGTATGTCCTAGGTGTGATAACTGTTATCAGCAGAAAAGGGCTGATAAAGTAGCACACCCATACATACATCAAGTTATTATAGAGAGAGAGACAGAGAGAGATACATTGGTCAAGTGATCAATCAATTAATCAGTCAATTCATCGAATCAAAATGTGGTGAGAAGACGGTGTAAATAGAGTCAGAATGATGGGAAAGATGTGGGTTGAATAGGCTACAGAGACACATAAGGACATAGAGACACAATGCTTTAGTTTTACTAGCCAAACCGTGAGTCTCAAAGGTGAAGGCCACAGGATTAATTCTCCCAACAGCAAATGTGTGTGCACACAAGGGATGGACATTTGGACCTTTTTTAGTAAACATTTAACCTTTGGAATGAGGGTGGTTAACCACGTTTAAACGTCTATGACGTCATATCAATAAATAAAGTTGCAGTCCTATGTGAGGGCAGTTCAAAGAGGGCCTAAAACATGTATTATAACAAATTAGGTCTATATCTCATTCTGTACAGCTGTTTTCTTCTCTTCAAATGCTTTATTCTTTACTAGGTATTGTAAAATATTGTATGAGGAGCAGTTATAGATTATATTTAAGGGATTTATTCCATTACTATGACTTAATTTTGGTTAATTTTGGGTATTTAGTCCAAAACATTTTGTGACACATTTAGGTTAACCATCCCACTCCCATCCCTAGTCCACACTAACCCTCAACACTGTTTGTTCTGTTATGGCATCTCCTAAATTGTTCTGGATAAGAACATTACATAAATAACAAAAACCTAACTTGCACACTTAATGCTATTCTCTTTGAGAGCATGGAACGGGAGACTTCCCCAACAGTGAAATCTGGCAAGGAGAGATTTGACATTTGTAAATCAAACAGAAGGAGTATGTCCATTCCACTTAGCAGACAGCAGCTAAACGGAGCAACTGGAATCATTTAATTCATTGAATAACAGTTGGGGGGAGGGAAGGAAAACACTTGTCATTACAGACTTGGAGTTGACAGCTATGTTAGAAGCTGTATGTTGTTGTAGCTGGCTGTACTTATATAGATCGATAGATAGATAGACAGACAGACTGACAGACAGACCGTCCGACCGGCGACCGACCGTCAGACAGACCTTTGTTGATCCTGCGGGGTAAATTCAGTCACCAGAGGCAGCACAACAGTTAAAGTACATATACAGAGTACTTGTGGTAGCAACTGTTGCAGATATAATATAAAAGTAGCAGTTGTATTTGATGTAGTATTAGTTGTAGTTGTTGCTAGCTGTAGCTGTAGTTGGTACAGTAGCAAATATAGCAGTAAAAATCTCCCAGATAAAAGAGATGTCAGCTGGCCTGCACTTAAAAAATCACACCCTGTGTGAAGGAAGCGGTGCCTTTGGGGCGGGGCCTCCTGGTGGCGCTTTAATAGGGCGGGGCGGGGCTTCAGCAATTAATGCTCGTCCCTATTGGTGGTGTAAGTCCACATACCAAATTTGGACTTGGTGGCATGCTGCAAACTGGAGTTATAGCTGTTTAAAGCCAGTGGCGTGACTGGCCTCCTGGTGGCGCTATAATAGGGCGGGGCGGGGCTTCAGCAGTCAATGCTCGTCCCTATTGGTGGTCTAAGTCCACATACCAAATTTGGACTTGCTGGCATGCTGCGAACTGGAGTTATAGCTGTTTAAAGCCCGTGCTCAAACGGACAAACGGACAAACGGACAAACGGACAAACGGACAAACGGACATACGGACGGACAAAGTCAAGTGTAGAGCGGTTGGCACCGCTAAAAACATCCAGCCTGTCACCACTGCCAGTGTCCTTGGCCTATAGTTAAGTTGTGAGGAGAGAGGGGGAATCGACACCCACCTGTGAAATGCTAGTGAATTATTTGCTGTTTATCTGTTCTACCAACAGCTTTGGCATGTAGCCAATCTGTCTTTGATTCATACTGTAAAGAAAAAAGCAATTGCTTTGCTATGACACCAAAAACACCTGTTACATCTCATTTTGGGCAGAAGCTATCTTTCACCAGTGGTTGAGAGTGTACACTACAGTATTTCCTCTGAGGAAGTTTAACACAAACAAACTTGTGTTTCCTGTGTCCAAACTCTTTATTGTATACTTTGGCAGGCAACCTGCTGATGTCTTTGCTATTATACAAAGCAATTTATCTGGTAAAATACTGAAAGTGCATCTTAGACTTAGTTGAATTCACCAGCTATTTTTCAACAATGGATGACAGCTCCCGGTTGGTGAGTCTAGGCTGCTCAACACCCTTTGTTTTCCAGTTATATTACTTTTTTCTATGCAAAGCAATGTGTCTGCTATTGAACAATCCAGTTTCTTTTCCATTTTACAAAACAGCTTACTAGGTAAAATACTACATGTGACTCTTGAACTTACTGGAGTCGACAAGTTAATGTGACCCGTGGTTGAGAAAGTTAGTGTATCTTGGCTGGTCAGGAAATCTGTGGAGCTGGTATTGATCACACAGACAGACTGACTCATTGGCGCATACTTAAGGAGATTAAAATGAGGCATGTGCCAGCACTCCACTTCACTCTGAGCAACAGGCCAAGGCGGGGGAACCCTATTGGCTAAGCACAGGGTTCTTGATTGATTGATGTGTGGGGTTTTGCCCCATTCAGCAATTTCCCTGCCCATGTCAAGGGATAGCCACAGGCGAGGCCTTTTTGCCATTTATCTCCCTTTGGTCTGTCTTGTTTCTTACTGTTGTCTTCTCCTCCCACATTGCTACACAGATAAAAGAATGACTCAGAGACAGTCAGTGGCTTCTTTTCCTGTTAATGACAGGTTCAAGCCTTCCTCCAGTGACCTCATCATCATCATCATCATCATCATCAACCCATTCAAACGTCTACGATCCACTGTGAAGTGCTCATCTACTGTAGGTCAGTCAGCACTGGTCAACAGCATCCCAGAGTACTTGTTGGTTTTCATTCTAACTCATAAGTGACAATGTTAGGTGTTCATAATCCTTCCCTCCCTCTTTAATCTTTCTTGTACTCAATCCAACTGAAAGAAGTGTAGTTACAGCAGTGTACAGCAGTCCTAGACTAAAATCCAGACTAAAATAACATATGGCCGTTTTTTCCCACTTATGTTGATACCAAATGACTGGCCATTGGGTCTATTTGCAGAATTGCCCCCAGCAGCCCCCATAGCATAGAGCAGACCCCATAAGCATATCACTACTTATGCTATTTGTTTTGCGGTCAAAAGTTTAATCAGTTATTAGTTGTCATTACACACTCATCCTTGCCTTGGTAGTCCCACACGAGCTGCCGTAGTCTGCTAAACAGACCAACGGTGTATACAGCTGTTATGTGTTTTGCCAAGTACCTTAAAAGACGCGCTGTGATTGGTAGTTGTGCAGAACGCTCGCCCCAAAATATGATTTAGGAGACTGTATCGGCTCGTGTGGGACAACCATGGCATGGATGCGTGTGTAATGAAAACTAATAACAGATTCATGAAAAAAAAAAACGTTTGACCGCAACAAATAGGCTAGAGTAAGTAGCGATATGGGCTCCACTCTATGTTATGGGGTCTGCAGGGGAAACTGGACGACAGGGGATATTCTGCAAATAGACCCCATGCATGGCCAGATATTTGGGATCAATATACAGTAAGTAGGAAAAAAAGGCTATATGTTATTTTAGTCCAGACTTAAATGTGCTTTATAAATACATTTGACTTGACATGCAGTATAGGTAACCAAACTGTCACATTTTCTTCCAAATCAGCTTCCTAGAAGCTGATATCTACAGTAAGTCTTGATTTTCTGGAGAGAAGCCTAGTTCTACAAAACATCTGTTAAGGCATGTGCTCATCTGAAAATAAACACTTTTTCTGAGGATGGATTGGTCACATAGACACAACCACTTCTAGTCCCTTCTCTGAGTTGAGTCATTATAATACCAAGACACATGCAATCTTTTGCCGTCTCTGAGCATGAATCTAATTAAAGCTAAGCTATACATGAGAGAGGTACTACTGCAATACATTTGGTCTGGCTGTCTGTTTCTTTTCTTCTCCTTTTTTTGCTTCTGTCTTGTATCCTGAATTTGGTACAGAAAATAACGGTGAGAGGGTTATAGAAGAAAGAAGAGAGTGCTTGTTATTTTAGCTTTTTATCTGCCTCTCATTCGTTCTGGAATAAGAACTACAGTGAGACAGATTGTCTTGTTTCCTTTTCTCATTGTGAAGTTAATTAAAGTCAGGCTGTAAAATCGAAAAGCGTTATAGTATATCCAGTATTGGCTGGCGTTTGGCTGCCTGCCTCATTCTCATGGGACTTATAGAAAGTCCAGAGTGAATAGAGGGGAAAAGAGAAAAGACTTTTGTCGTTTGTCACTGGACCCTTCTCCTCTAAAAAAATTTCTCTGCCTTGCCCATCACACACAAATAAATGTATTTTAAGAAAAATAGAGAGCATCCTGAAACTGTTTTTTTTTTTTTACTCTAAACTTTTATCCCACGATTTTGCAACCCCATTTTTTTCACCCAGTGCCAATTGTCTAAGTAATCATGCCTCCCTCAATGCATGAGAGCTAACAAGCCTTCTTATCACCCGACAGGGGGGGGAGTTTCCTCGGTTGGCCGTAGTGCGTGGAAGGAACACGTTATTCTAACCAGCTCCTTTCCCCTCCATCAGGCGCCCCGGCTGACCAGGGGGAGGCAGTATAGAGACCAGGATTACTGCATGTTTTTGTGAGGGTATCTACCCTAGGGGACACGGGGAGAACATGCAAACTCCACACAGAAAGGCCCTTTCACCAACCCCACCTAGGGGATGGGCACTGATGACACGGAGGAGCGGACACGCCCCCAGCGCCACCACATCCCCGGCGGGAATTGATCCCAGGACCTTCTAGCTGTGAGGCGACAGCGCTACCGTCTGCGCCACCACACCCTCCCTGAAACAGGTATTAAAGTATATGCTGAATGCATATGCTTTATGTAGTGGGAAATATATGTCTGTTATAGAGTCCTCCACTGTCCCCATACACCCATAATTAGGCATATATGGATATCCAGTTGTCTAGACCCGGCGATCCAAACGATATGCCCATATATGAGCTTGCCAATATAGGGGCATATACTATTGACATCAGGGATCTTCATATATGGGCATAAAAGGGACATGGACTGACAGAAAGCGAGATCTCCATATATGCGCATAAAAGTGACACAGTAAGACACAGTAATAGGATACTCAGTAAGAGTATCCACAAGTTTCCTAGGGCATTGTGAGCTTCCTGTCGATTTGATCCCTGATCAAATCGTGATGCCCACCATGCCCTAGGAAACTTGTGGATAAAACAGGTAGTGCAACATCAACTGAAGCCTTAAAAATACAAAATAATTGATTTTTGTGTAATGACATATCATATGATACATTATGTGGTATCGGATAGGCATAGAGTAAACTGGCATACTTGCCGATACTGATACTGGTATTGGTATCGGAAAAACTATATTTTGTATTGGGAGTGTCCAGTGATCAGGACCGTCTGGGCAGAGTGTCATAGATCAATAACTCTAATTTGGTGCAGATTTGCCCATAGGATTTTTCAATATTGTTTTTGGGACATGTACGTTGCCAGACAAGGAGATCTGATGAATACCTATTTGGTGTTCTGATATCTGCCTGTAGAAACGTCTTTACAAGGCATTGGTTGCTAACAAAGCCCCCACCATAAAATAATGGATGGATATAGTAAATTATATCTATGTTATGGAGCAGATTACTTTCTCTCTCCAGGTGCAGAAAGAGAAGTTTATAAAGTTTTGGTCTATAGTTGGGTTAAATATGTAATGCCTTTGCGACCAGATTTTGTAGAGGCAAGGATTGAGTGACTAAAATTAATTAATTAATGCTCACAATTTTATGTACTCTCTCATGTCTTTTTATGTGTATATTATATTGTATTTTACCTTTTATGGACACACTTTTTATCTCTCCCAATTAATACATTTCATGTTACTTGTAGACAACGGAAGAAATGTTATTTGAAAAACTGATGTCACATGACAATGGATGTCCTTAAATAAAGAATGTACTGTATGTACTGTATATATAAAAAATAAAGATGGACCCAAAGAAGATAATGAACTCTCCTCGTTTATCGTTTATCAACTCCCCTTGTTTTCTATTGCTCCATCATAGTCAGACAACAGTTTTTATTCCTTTCCCCCTCCCTCTCAATACAGCATTCATTCCACTAATGTGTCTTATGGAAGAGATTTTGGTCGTGGTCAGCGTTCTCTGTGTTTGGGCAAAGCACCAGAAAAACCCAGTACAACCCACAGGATAACAGGAAGGGACCGGCAGAGCCACAAACAATGTTATTTCTCTACTTTGGGTCCTTCTTGAGAATAAGACATCCTATCCTATATTAAAATTGGCTACTGGGAGGGGCGGACGGTGGCCACGTCACTCTGACTCAGACATAACCATAAACAAACCTGATACGCTCATATATAGGCAGGAACACGGCCACATCACTCTGACTAAGACTTAACCATAAATAAACCCGATATGCCCATATTTAGGCATGTTACCATGACTCAGACATAACCATAAACAAACCCGATAGGCCAATATACAGGGTATGGGCATATACTAATGACATCAGGAATCTCCATATATGGGCATAAAAGGGTCACAGGTACACAGACAGATACAGAGATCTCCATATAAAGTATGGGCACAAAAGGGACACAGACAGACGTGTACGACGGGTACTCTGACAAAGCCTCTGACAGTATGACTCAGACATATTGGTCAGATTGGCGGCGTATGTGTGAGGGCCACGTAGCAGCCCGAACTCTAGATGTGGCGGCCGCATAGCGGGCCGAACCTCTAGTAAGACTAAAATCTCTGTCCATTGTGGCATTACAGTAACTTCATTCATTAATTTTGTTAATTTACTGCATAATCAACTTTTATGCTGGTTTTATGTACGGTATATTAAATATTTGGTTTGTGATTTAAAACTTTTAATCCTACTAATTCTTATTTAAAATGTAAGAGCAATTTGTGGATAGTTTGTACAATCGGTACAAGGGTATTGCATAACCGGAGGGGCATGCGAATTCCCACCGGGCATTGTTCCCAATGAGCATCAGTTCGGGCATCGTCTAGTTATTGCAATGCAAGGTGAATAAAATAACATTTGATAGTATATTCACAATGCATTTTGTCCTTCAAACATATACTGTAGGGAGTAATCTTAACACACAACTGTAGGGTCAGGAATACCTCTAACACCATCATGATCGTTTGGCAATGACACAGTGGTGGTGGGCAATAATACTGCACCTATTTGCAAGAATGAGTGACAAATAAAACCTCTTTTTGTTTTTTGCATAACTTTTTACGAGAAGAGAGAAAAACGGGGGAAGGGGCGTTGCAGGTACAAGCCAAAAAGATTACATTAACTGAATCTTTAATCTTGAACAAGTAATCAATTACTACTTCAGAAGAATCCATAAAGTGATTAGCCTACTGCATCTCATGTGAAATATTTGTTCGTGGTCAGCTCTTAGTTTTGGAGAGCACCCCTGAGTATCATTGGGCCACTTGGCTCGTTACTCTGCCAAACCAATTTATCTATAAACGACTTGTACTCCTAAAATCCCAGACACTCTCCTATGGTTCCCCACTGCTTCCTATCCAGATTGAAAGCTCAATAGCTTTTGTTGCCAGGCAACAAATATCACTGGCCACAAGGCTATGTGTGTAGCGTGGAAGGTTTCAGCTAATTGCACTAGGCAACAAATGATGTTCTGGTGAGTGAAACCTTGGAGGTTTAGGGTCATTTCACCCTGGAATGGAAAACAAGCCAATGGCTTTCTTAGGTTTTTTAATTCCTATTAGCTGACCTTGTATTTAACTGTACTTTCATGTGATTGTTTTCTGCAAACTTCTAATAAAGTATTCAATCAATAAACCTTACTCTACAAACCCATACTGTAGTAACTCTCCCCCTGATAACCCACCTCCATGCAAAAAATAAACGCAGAATAAAGAAATAGCATTATTTGTCTAATTTGTTGATATGAAAACCTAACGTGATTAGGCCTACTGCATGAGTTTTACGTCTTGAAGGCACAAAACAAGGTACTGGTGTCACAATATAATGGAATCTTGCAACAAAGTCTGTTGGCTACTGAGGAGTGCAGCATGTACAGTCAAATCCTTAGTGTTAATTTAACCATTTGTAACTCAGAGTGTACACATGTAACCAATTGGACCCTTATGGGTCCATTTAGTTACATGTGTACACTATGAGAGTTAGATTAACACTCAGGATTTTACTATGTAAAGACAGGCTAATTGGTGTTGTGGCACACCCTTGAAAGGCAAAATGAATGAGACAGAATTGTCCTGGACTGAGTCATACACACTGTAGGAAACCAAGCTGTACCTCTCTGAGTCAAGCTGGGGAAATGATAGAGTGCCCCATCAGAGAGAGAGAGAGAGAGAGAGAGAGAGAGAGAGAGAGAGAGAGAGAGGGGAATAGGAAGAGAGGTAGAGGGAGACTCAGGAAGAAAGGGAGAAACAGATGGCCAGGTGGAAGAGATGGTGGCCTGCCAAGGAAAGACAAAATAGAATAGAATAGGACAAACCTGAACCTAAACAGAGAAGACAAGAGAGGACAGAGTAGGGAATAATTGTACAATCAACAGGCGATAAAAAGACAACTCTGTGCATCTGTCAGTCTAGTCTAAAGCCACTTTGTCACATAACAGTATGTCTCACGGAAAATAACAGATTTCAAGCAATTGCTTGCCATGTCATTGACTTCTCAAACAATGGCAAAACAAGGCTAGGTGAAACCAAGCATAATGGTTGGATCATGTACTGTATGGATTGGATAGTGTGGCAAATTGTATTTTGTTAGAGAGGGATGATGGGAGATGGTAGAGTAGTGTCTTGCACAGTAAAATAGTCAATCAATTAATCAATCTTTATTTTTTACAGTCATTTCTAAAATGTAGTGAAATGTATATAGGTCAGCTCCATGGATATGAGCAAAAAAAAAAACAAGATAAGCAAGACTAACAGCAAAACTGATTCTAAAATGCAATAAGGCAAACAAAAATGCACTAAGGTACACACTTTCTGTCTCTATTCATATTTACATTTACAGTGAGTCATAACAAACATTGGATGTGTATTATAGTATGCTGATCCTTGTGCAGCTTTTTTCCAGAGGAAATTTCCCTATTACTTTAGATTCCTAAGTCAAACTCAAACGTTTTTAGGCCTATTTTTTTTAACAACTGTTTAAGATGTTCTAACCAAACATTTACATCAGTTGGATGTAAGCTCCTTGTGCCAGTAGAATGATCAGCAAGGAGAAGAATAGTGATCAGAAAATCTGAAAGGAGAAGCAAAAACAGCAAATGTTTTAAATGTTTTAACACAATGGCTGCCAATGACGTATATATACGTCTTTTAATTATCAGCTGTTGTCCGCCAAAGACGTATATATACGTCATGGAAAAATGACGTATATATTTTTTTTATAATTTCAACCCTTGTCGAATTACGAACAGATTAGGAGCTAAAAATGTTCGAAGATTTGCTGCTCCATTCACTTCAATGTTAAAATTCAAACGGACAAACAATTCACTTTGTTTTTTGGTTTAAAACTACTGGTTTTGAGCTATATTGAAACATCAAACAACACATGTCAACGAGGTCAAAATGACCTCGTTGACATTTGTGAAACCACACCTGAATCTCATCTGTGATTAAAAACCATCTGGGGATCAATCATACTGGAGGAAAAAAATCTGTGGCTACGCGAACAGGTACCAAAAACATGGCAAAACCCTGGCAGACAACAGCTAAAAATCTGAAAAAACTCTGGCAGGCAATGTAATGTCCAGCTATCCGGGGCAGGTGTTATGCCAAATTCTGCATGCCTGATGGAAAATGCATGCACCTCACGATTGTGCCAGTGAACAAGCACCATTGTGCACCACCATCATGCAACACACCACATGGAAGTTTTAGAACCACCACAAACATACACCACCACAAAACATCTCGGGCAGCCTGCAGATCTGACTCTAGTCAGTAGAGCCTTACGCAACTCATCCTGGAGGAACGATTTATCTGATTCTGTGATAGTCAGTCAGTCAAAGACATAAAAGTTGTTTTTGCAAATATTGTGACATACTATCTATCCATCTATCCATCCATAACCGCTTATCCAGAGTTGGGTCACGGAGGTAGCAGTTCCAGCAGGGGAGCCAAGACTTCCCTTTCCCTGGCTATATAAGCCAGCTCTGACCGTGGAATCCTGAGGCATTCCCTGGTCCTCGGTCTGCCCCATGACCTCCTCCCAGCTGGATGTGCCTCGAATACCTCCCTGGGGAGGCAACCAGATGCCCGAACCACTTCAACTGGCTCCTTTCCATGCAAGGTGAGCTTCCCACCTTATCCTAAGGGAGATGCTAGCCATCCTCCTGAGAAAACACATGTTAGTGTCTTTTCTATGGATCTCCTTCTTTCAGTCATGACACACATTTTATGACCAGGTGAGAGTAAGAACAAAGGCTGACTGATAGATTGAGAGCTTTGCCTTCTGGCTCAGCTCTTTTTAATCACAGCAGTGCAGTAAATCGAATGCAATACTTCTCCCGCTGCTCCGATTCTCTGGCTGATCTCACACTCCATCCTCCCCTCACTCAAGAATAAAACCCTGAGGTACTTGAACTCACACACTTTTGGACTAAGGACTCAAACCCTACTTGTAGTAGGTAATACTGAGAACCATCGCCTCAGATTTAGAGATGCTGATCCTCATCCCAGCCACTTTACACTTGGCTGCAAAATGATGAGTGCTGAAGGTCACAGACACACTAACCGTAAATAGATGTTTAGGTTTGGATGAATGTGGGTTGTATGTGAATCTTGGAGCTGGGAACTAGCGTGTGCCCTCCTAGTGCACGCACGCACACGTGCACACACACACACACACACACGTGCACACACACACACACACACACACACACACACACACACACACACACACACACACACACACAAACACATACACACACACTTCAAGGGTTACTGTACGACAGTCACAGTGGAAGCTGACAGTGAACCAAGTCACCTCAGAATGATTAAACAAATTAATAATTAGAGTGACAGGCTTAGTTTGGTTTAGAATTATGTTGACTTGTGGTTATACTTTACAAAAACAAATGATGATAGATTGAACTTAAAATAGTCATGTCTTATGTGCTTTTATAGAACACCCAGAACAAATAATGCTGCAAATGAGGTTTAGACAGGCCTGCTGGATTTTACACAGCAGAGGCAAAGTGATCAAGTCCTTATAATGCTCCATTTAGGAACTACATTTCCAGTAGTTGTGTCCCCACAGTATAATGCTGGTAATAGATGTACTGTACCATAAGGCCTCACAACAAGACTCAGATTTGACAGAAACCAGCATATGGCAGAGCAAGAAAGCCGACATGTGATTTCCTTCTCACGTCTCTCACACACACACACACACACACACACACACACACACACACACACACACACACACACACACACACACACACACACACACACACACACACACACACACTGTATGGACTCTCTCAGATGCGCAGCTCAAGGGAAAGAAAAAGAGAAAGTACAGGAAGCCTAAGCTTAGTGTTACTCAATCAAGACTTTGAACCAATTACTCTTCAAGTACACTATAGAAACTGAACATGAAAGTGGAAGGGCTGCAAACTATGAGAACACTTTCAAGCACACTATGGAAGAACTGTTGTTTTTACAGGGCAGAATTCACCACCGGATTCTTGTTAACAGTTTGATTGATTGAATACTTTAATCATTTTTAAAAATTAATAAAAAAAATGCTTCCCCCCCAATTCGAAAAATCACCACTACACCACCAGTTGTGCCCTGTAGGCATTACTCACTCTTTTGAAGTAGTTAGACAGGTACATGGGCACTGGTTCCTTGAGTATCTTGAAAACCAGGCTCCAGAGAAGTTTGGAATGTTTGCCATGGTTAAAAGGAAGACAGTGTTTCTTTGCACAGCTTGACATGGTCAGACCATATTGATACTATTTGTTGTAACAATTGGGCAGGGTATGGCTATCACATGAAAATATTTCTCTATGTTTAGTAACATCACTGTTGAGACTGAATTAACATCCAGTCTTCTAAAAATGTCCATAAATGCAATCATAGATGGAAAACCAGACTTATTCACGGAACTGGTAAAGACAGGTCTAAAACACATAGAGCCTGCAGCCAGTGTAAATAACTTACATACACATTAAACAGATTAGAAGTAAATACACATTCAAAAAAAGGATTGAAACATACAGTAATGTGAGACCATGCATGTAATTAATCTATTTGATAACCTCTGTTGTCTGTTACAAACTTTAAGTTATCTGACTTTTTGATTACTCTGAGTTTTGATATGTAATCTTTGTGTCAGATAATGTTTTTCTTTTTATTATACAACAAAAATATCTGTCTGATGATGGAAAAATCAGTGTTACAACAGAATCATCATCCAACAAAACACAATGAGGTTTTTGAGAGAAATTAAATAAATGTTTTCCCAAAATCACTTTCCTGTAGACCAGAATTGAGAGCCATTGATCCAACTATGGTCAATTGCCCCACCTAGTGGACATCTTATTTTTATTTTTAGATATATAGTTGACTTGTTCTGCCTTTATTGATAGTATACAGTAGACTGACAGGTCTACTGGGGAGAGAGAAGGGGACTGACACTCAGCAAAGGTCGTCGGGATCGGGACTCGAACCCACGACACAAGTGCCCGGACCACAACGCCAGCCGTCCGGGCCCATCTAGTGGACATAAGATAACACTGCACCTTCAGGGTCTACGTTCCCACGTTGGTTAAGGTCTGTACCCCTTCTCTGCCCATGAAAAGTGTAGAACTCATCCCTGAGTGACCTTTGAGGGTCATTAAATCACTGATGTGTTCTTCACACCATTCAGTGACTTGGTCAATTGGTTGTCTTAGACACTGGATCAGATGATTATGTTTTCTTCAGAATATAACTGGAATGAGGCACTGTAGAAGAGCAAGGGGAAGACACAGGGTCGAGACAGGGGAAATTATACTTCCCCTTTCTAGCATTGCTAACTGATAACTCTGTATCACAGTACATCTCACTGTATGCCAGCTTTACTGTTTGTTTTTTGTACCTCACATTCGGTTTGTATTCCTGTCAATATCTCTGTCTGTCTGTATTGTTGCCAACACATCTATCTGGGTTTATACATGTATATCTGCCTCCCTGTCTGCCTTAGAGTCAAGGGGTGTGTGCGTGCGTGCATGCATGTGTGGGTTTAATTCAACTTGCTTCAGCAGTGTAGAAATATTGCCATGTCCCAATGTGTGTAGGTGCGAGAGAGAGAGAGAAAGAGAGCTAAGACGTGTTCCAATTTCCTGGGCTGCCAGTAGCGTCAATCTCTTCTGCCACTCCTGAGATATCTGGCATCAATCAATCTCTCTTGTGCTCTCTCTCACACACACACACACACACACACACACACACACACACACACACACACACACACACACACACACACACACACACACACACACACACACACACACACACACACACACACACACACACACACACACACACACACACACAGTTTTCAATTTCTGTTGACACACACGCTTCTGGTCTAGCAGAGATTGGTTTTGGAAGACGGGGAGGATGAAGAAGAAGGGTGGGTGTGAGAGAGAGGGTGTGGAGTGGAGGAGAGCTGGAGGATGTGATGACAATTAGGAGGAAGGACTGAATCAGAAGATAGAAGGAGAAAGCAGACAAGAACAGAGGCGATAGGACAGGTAACTGGCATTATAACTGGCATGATACAGTATTGTGACCACACAATCCTAAGGTCCACTGTTCCATTCCCGCTGTAGACCCGTTTTGCTCGTCTTTCCTATTTGCCCCCCAGTTTCCTCTTTCTCTAGAACAAGTGCTCTATATTCTACGACTTGCATCTCAGACTGGGCGTACTGATCAATGAGTCTCCACACAGACTTTGCCAATTATGTCTCGGCTCTAATGTCACCTAGACAAATTTCTGTGCATTCATTGCACTTGGCAGATAAAATTAGGATTGATTCTGATTTGATGGATACTGCTCATCACAACTTCTGTAAAACTAAATGATTCAAGGCAGAAAGAGCTGATCTCGAGGCATGGCGAGAGAGTATGTTTTGCACCCCATCCGTCCGTCCGTCCGTGTGTGTAATTCTGTCTGTGGACAGCTAATCTCCGGCACAGTTGGCTTGATCGAAACTGTTCACCAATTCAGAACCTCTGCCCCAAATTTTTCACATGGGCCTGTTATAGCTCCACCAGGAGGCTGTTTTTTGCTAAACTCATTTTTTGACAGTACTCCTACAAATTGTGTCCAAACATCACGCAAATCGGTACACAGTATCTCTATAGTCATTAAACAAAACGGGTCATTCAGATTTTTCATATTCCATCCTGATTGGCAAAGAATGGTTGCAGGAGTGCTCCGTTTTGAATAAAATACCTCAAATCATGAACACAGCATGCAATTTCAGTGAAAATTTGCACATTCCCACTAGGCCGAGGAAGAAATGCCACTTGACATTTTTCAAATCAGCCTCATGGTGGCGCTATATCAGGTGGATTCGTGTTTTTACCTATAACTGCGCTAAAACGTTGTATGTGCACTCCCTAGAAGGCCAAGGAAAAACCTTTGCCCTGCATTTTTCACATCTGCCTTTTATAGCGGCACCAGGAGGCCGACTTATGTAAAACGCATTTTTGGATACTCCTACTCCTATTACTCCTTCAGATTTTATCCAAATTTCACGCAAATCAGTACACATGATCTCTATAGTCATGTGATCAAGACGGATCGGTTTGATTTTTCATATTCCATTCTGATTGGCTAAGATTGACATCTAAAGTTTGCAAGAGTGGCCCGTTTTGAACAAAATGACGCAAATCATGAACGCAGCGCCCGATTGTGGTGAAACTTTGCACGCACATTTGCACTACAAATGCCACCCTTTCAACATTGCCATATTATAGCGCCACCAGGAGGCCAATTTTTGCACAAAAACATTTATATTACTCCTAAAAATGTTGTCCAAACATCACGCAAATCGCTACATATTATCTCTTTAATCAAGTGATCAAGGCGGATCCGACTGATCCGTCCGATTTTTCACATTCCAGCCCCGAAGACCTGTGCTCCAAGTAGCACTTTTTATTGTTTGGCTTTTGGTTTATGTACTTCATAGACTTTTTTCCATATCGAGATGCATGTGTCATGAGATTGTAGATTGGTTATTTTCACCATGTTGGGTACCGTGCCTCCAGCATCGGAGTGTGAATGGTTGAATGTACACATATTGTAATGGGCTTTGGATAAAGGCGCTATAGAAATGCGGCCTATTTTACCCTCCTTGTCTTTTACCTGTGTGTTTCAGCTTCAGCCATGATGTAATGAGTTTCATCTATCATTTAAAGATCCGAGGGAAAAACATGATTTACTTTAACAACTTTGAGTTGACTTTATCAACTTTGATCCTCAATATGAATTTGATGTTCAGTAAAAAAAATAATTAAAAGAACCTGGCTTCAGGCAACTTCACTGACTCCTCCAATTATGCACAGGTTGCATAACTTCCAAGTGTTATGCAAAGCAATGCATGTTGTTAGCCAGTAGAGGGCAGTATATTAATGGTGTAAGAAAAGAACCACATGACACTGACTGCAGTACAGGGTGGGTTAGATAAGGAAGAGTACTTTAAGCCGAAAGAAAGGACGAGACAGGTGCTCTGTCCCAGTTCATGTGTCATAGCTGCTGATTAGAGAGCTGTTTTATAATGTCACCTCATTGGGAAATTCTTAGAGTGCAGCAATTCCAAAACTCTAACCTCAAAGTACCTTGAATGCTGAATATGCCAACGCTGTTCCAATGCACAAAATAGAGATCCAATTGTCCCTGTGCCTTATGCGCTAATAGGTGTCAAAAGTGGGTACCAACCCTGTTCCTATCAGGATGTTAATTGCCATTGAACTGGTCATTATTTCTGCCTTGTCATTATAACTAAAACGTTAGACCTGCAACACAAACTGAATGCAGTTAAATAATGCAAGGAGAGAAAACCAGCAGTAGCTAGTTGTCCTGCCCAAGTGTAGCAGGGCGGTATAAATTAAAGTAGCCAACTACGCTACTTAACAAATGATGCATCAGGTTAAAATACTATAACAGTGGTTCAACAATAAAATACATTGTCTCTCTAGGGATCGGCGCTGAGGCGTACCAGAGGGAACGGGGAACTAGCTAGCCAGCCCAGGGCAGTGGCACCCCTAACCACAGCACACAAAATGACAACATAATCTAAAAACACACAAAAGGGAAGGGGATACCACCACCACTGCAGCGGGCGTCGCCTGGTCCCAACCTGGGGCCTCAGCACCAGAACTAAAACAGAGGGAAACAATGCATTAATGAGGACCATGGCAGTTACAATACATCATTAAAATACACTTTTATGTCAGGTTAGGGGTAGACAATGTCTGTAGGCGACCGGGGGTTTCACGCAACATAATGTGGTAACCAGCTTGATGAACCCAACACCAGGGCTGTTGGTCAATGATATAGGTCCAGGCAAAGGCAAAACAGCAGCGTGGTATTCCTCTTCACCAAGCCTTGGAGATACAAGCGGCAGTATTAGCCTACTGTTAAATACTTGCTTCAACTCAATGGCACCATGAAACATAAGATGCAACCTACAGTACCACTCAGTCAAGGGCAGAGTGCACAGTGTCACAATGCCTGCGGACACACTTTAGCTCTTTGCATGGTGAAATTACACACCCACAGCGTGTAGTAGACAACCCGAGGGGGACGTGCTCTCCGTGGAGAGATGGACATTTTCAAACAGGGACTAAAACGACATAAAACAACCGGTCAAGTTCATGACCATAAATGATATGCACTACAACAACTTGTGAGACATACCTCCGATGATGATAACAGGACAACAAAGCTGAAGCCCAACAGGCCAGCTTTGATTGAGGACATAATTGTCAGAGGACGCGCACACGCCGTGGACAAGCGTGGCTTGCTGAAGCCCAACGCGCCAGCTTGAGGATACGCTCACCCACGAGAGGAGACACCTTGTGCAGAACAGAGAGTGTGATGCTTAAAGACTGGTAGCCTACCAATCAGCCCACTGATGTGAGGGGGCGGAGGATGGGCAAAGTGGGAGACAACGCCCATCCTGCTACACAAGGAACGGAGTTGTCTGGAGTTAGATACAATCCAGGGAATGGGTTTAAAATGCATTGTGTGTTCCTTTACTAAAAAAATGATGCTTGCATCAGATTTTGTGCAAGTTGAGGTCAGGGTGTAGGCCTACCCCATGCTGGTCAATGGCATTGACGTGATTCTGGGGAATGGGCTAACAGGCGACTATATTCACTGAGTATGTGTCACAAATGCTCTCAAGTTCCTCATTTTTGTTCTTTGAATACAATGATAACATTCAGATCAGCTGTTATGCTTTCTGAATTCAGACAATAGAATGGGCATGTATTTACCCTGTTTCCATGGGTAGTTGTTGTTGTATTTGGGACTCTTTCTTTGTCATTGCGGGTAACCTTGTGGTGTACACACTGAATAATGTAATTTACTGAATTCAGACTTGGAGCAAAGCATAAGAACACGGAGGCTACAGGAAATCTTTTGTACTATACCTCACAGATAACTGTACAAGCTGTACACTGGCCAAGATAAGACGGCTTCCTCCCTCCCCCTGGACAAGCCTTAGAAAGATAGACAGAATCTCTCTGTCTGTGTCTGTCTCCATTTCTCTGTTTATCCTCAGTTTTAATTCAACTTTGAGAGTGTAAAAATGTAACCAAATTGTACATTCTCAGAGGTACAAAATGTATAAATTAACACTGAGGATTGTGTCTGGGTCCCACACGTCCACTCTTTATCTGTGATCTTTATCTGTCTGTCTCTTTTTGAATTGCTGATTTTGTTTTGATTCGCCTGACGGACCTCTTTGTACAGCATGGCACAATGTGCGGTGTTTGTACTTAATATCTGTGTATGTCAGTCTCCCCAAAACAAAATGTTCGCAAATATGGGGAGAACTGATGTCATATGATCCCCCCGCCCGCCCCCTGTCACTGTGATCTAAAACACGTTTCGTGTACCAGGGGGTCTATAGCGTCACAATAATTTTAACCACTTTAACAAAATGTTATACTTTGGCTATTCAAAAATATCAGATATACAGTCAAGCGCATATCGTGTCACTTCGTGCTACGCTATGAGCTTAATTGTAGATCTGCTATTTTTGAAATATTCCTGGCACAAAATATTTTTGAGATGGGGGTCCGCAGCCAAATACAAATCATTTTGGGGTCCTTGACATGAAAACGTTTGAGAACCACTGGTATAGGCTACAGTATCTGATGGAACCCTCTTCTGTTTGTTGCATTCAGGTGAACTCACCAGTCAGTAGGTAGTTGTTTTCCCAAGAATGTAGCAAATCGTGGGCTTTTCTCTAGCCCCATTTGGAACCTCTCCCCAGGTTCCGATTGGAGCTAGCTTTTCTCGTGATCTGCCTGTTAAAAAAGAGAATCATTGTGACTGATTATGACTGACTGGTAGAGAGTAGCCAATCAAACATGGACTGATGCTAGTCTTAGATCAAGACTCTCGTAGATGTGATTTTTACATTTTTATATTTTGTCATATATATATACATACATATATATATAGTATTAGCTACCCCCCCCCCCCCCCCACCTGTGAACATACTGTATTATGTTTTAGCAATATTGAATTATAGCCTACTGCATACAGATATACTGTAGCATTATGTGAATATATACCCATCTTCCATTGTCATTCATTTTACACATTATGTTACAGAGAAGTTGTCTCTGATCTGTCATTAGACAGTGTTGTCGATAAATGTGACATATAGTGACTTTATGATGTTGATGTCTTAAACCCATGGTTCTCAAAGTGGGGTCCGGGGACCCCCAGGGGTCCTTGAGTGGGTTCCAGGGGGTACCCAGAAAAATGTTGGATAGTTAGTAACCAAATGGACCCTTATGTTGCTGTAACTCCGAGAGTGTACAAATGGAACCAAATGGACCTTACTCTCAGAGTTATGGTGGTCCGTGGTCTAATGCAGGGGAAGTGGGGTCCGGGGACATTAGCTATTTTCGTGTCCTTGACATGAAAACGTCAGTATCTGATGGAACCCTCTTCTGTTTGTTGCATTCAGGTGAACTCACCAGTCAGTAGCCGTAGGTAGTTGTTTTCCCAAATCGTGGGCTTTTCTCTAGCCCCATTTGGAACCTCTCCCCAGGTTCCGATTGGAGCTAGCTTTTCTCCTGATCTGCCTGTTAAAAAAGAGAATCATTGTTACTGATTATGACTGACTGGTAGAGAGTAGCCAATCAAACATGGACTGATGCTAGCTAGTCTTAGATCAAGACTCTCGTAGATGTATGATGCTATGCAATTTATTTTTGAAAGACTACATTAAGTCGAATGTTCGCTGCCTGGTGAGTCATTTGCATTTTTTAATTGTTTTCTGTTTTAGCCTATCTGTGTTTTTAAGCACTCTGATAACTTTTCACCATGTTATGTTTAATTTGACAGTTGGTTAAACGCTAGCCCTGGTTCAGAGCGTTAGTGAGTTCCCTCTAAACGCTCTGAACCAGGGCAAGTTAAACGCATCAACATTAGGCGGAACTTTCGTAATGTTTGTGTGTGTGTCAACAGCGCGCGCGCGCGCACACACACACACACACACACACACACACACACACACACACACACACACACACACACACACACACACACACACACACACACACACACACACACACACACACACACACACACACACACACACACACACACACACACACACACACACACACACACACACACACACACACACACCTCTCGGCCCTTTATCAAATGATAAACATCAGCCCACAAAAATCTGCTTCCAGTTCCAGGGCCCAAGCTGTGTTCCGTCAGCAACTATAACGGAGCAACTATAAGACTTCCGGTGGACAATCTCTTCAGAATAAGAGTATCCTCTAAAAATAAAAATAAAGTAGAAAAACGGTTAATTTGCACATTAAAACTACAAATTAAGCATTTAAACGAAGCTATACAACACATATTATGTTTCTGTGTAACAAAAACGTTTTTTTAAACATTAATAATTTATCTAAATGGATAAATGGTCAGAAAAGGTCAGAAAAGTGCCGTTCTCAGACAAAAGTGGACACTGGACAGGCGCCGGCGGACACTGCCGACACTTCTGACATACGCACGTGTGCGGGGACACATCCCCTACAACGCCACACTCTCCGCTAAGCGGGAGAGGTGTAAAAAAAAGTGTGGCGGACCGTCCAGTGAGGTCAGAGGTCAGAAAAGTGCATTAATAAAGGCACACACCAACATCTCGTTCTGTGTCTCTCTCCGTTCCTGAGATAAGACGTATGTAACATTGACTGTGACTATGATTGTGCCATTTATCTAGGGCAGCCTGGAGATCATTTCTACCAAGTTCCATGAAAATCTGCCACTCTCTTCTGGAGTTATTTTCTTCTCAACAGACTCGCACACAGGAGTATTATTATTATTTGTGTTATTGTGCTTGTCATAATTAGAAACAATTGCTGGCTGTAGGCTATTAAACGCTGACTCAAGTAACAGTCTTTCTCACTAAGAGTCAAATAAAGTCAAAGGACGGTGATAGGTATTAGGCCTACTATATAAACTAATGTGAGAACTGCAGTATATTTGACACAAACCCAGTTTGACTCCAGTATACAACACTATCATTTCACGTTGAAATAAGAGTATACGTTTTGTAAGTGACTATAGCAGAACCCCACAATTTTTAACATTCACAATTATAAAGAATATAAATAATGAATGAAAATAAACTTTTAAGTGCATACTTTTAGTGGCATGTCTATTACATCATGTGTACCTACCAGCTTAATATCAGGCAATGCATTTTCAAAGAGAACTCTGGAACTAATCTGAACAAGAATCAAGAGGGATTTATTTGTCACTTACTCAAGTAGCAGTGAAATGTTGAGACCTGTTTCTACAGAGACTGTGCTAACGCAACCAAACAAAAAACATCAGTAACAAGTAACAATACTGATGTAATGAAGTAGAAATAAAAATATAGATAACACAAATAAAATTAAAGTACAGATGGAATGGCAGGTATGATAAACCTTGTGCGTATGTCACAAGTGCCACGGCAAATAGCTGTCTCGTGTCCAGCGTCCAATTTGTAAAGGCTATGCACTGAAAATGGCCTTTTTCTGACCCCTGACCTCACTGGACGGCCCGCCACATTTCCAAATACACCTGTTTGGCTTAGCGGGGAGTGTGGCGTTGTAGGGGAGGTGTCCCCACACGCGTGCGTATGTCAGAAGTGTCGGCAGTGTCCGCCGGCGCCTGTCCAGTGTCCACTTTTGTCTGAAAACGGCACTTTTCTGACCTCTAACCTCACTGGACGGTCCGCCACACTTTTTTTTACACCTCTCCCGCTTAGCGGAGAGTGTGGCGTTGTAGGGGAGGTGTCCCCGCACGTGTGCGTGTATCAGAAGTGTTGGCAGTGTCCGCCGGCGCCTGTCCAGTGTCCACTTTTGTCTGAAAATGGCACTTTTCTGACCTCTGACCTCACCGGACAGTCCGCCACACTTTTTTTTACACCTCTCGGGCTTATCTGAGAGTGTGGCGTTGTAGGGGAGGTGTCCCCGCACGCGTGCGCATGTCAGAAGTGTTGGCAGCGTCCGCCGGCGCCTTTCCAGTGTCCACTGTTGTCTGAAAACGGCACTTTCTTTTCTTACATTTGGCCACACTGGACGGCCTGCCAGTTTTTTTTTTTTTACAAATTATCTCTCAATTTTCACCAACATTCTGTACTACTGGTCTGTATCAATTTTCTATCAAGTTTAGGGGCGCTCAGTTATGGAACAGTTCTCACGAACACACACACACACACACACACACACACACGCGCGCACACACGCACACACGCACACACGCACTTTTATTTTTCTGATTACATTCTTATTATGGGGCCAGGCTTCCAGCATGGACCCATATTGTTATTCGCATTATTCCGTTTCTTCTTCTTCTGCCACTTTTGGCAGTTCTGGCTGAACCGTGCAGTCGCTTTTTATGAAACTCGGCCATATGATAGATGGTCATGAAAAACGATCAAAAAATAATTCTCACAATCTTTCGTCAAAAGGTGGCGCTATAGCACTCAATTGAAAAATGCCAACTTTGATCAGGTACAACTCATGCCCTGTTTCACCTACAGCCATGAAACTTCGATGCACACATGCGTCTCCTCATGCTGAACAACTTTCACACTCTGACTTTTGACCTCTGACCTTTAGATCTCCCACCATTTTGAATTATATGAAAAACAGTTAAAACCTATCTCCTCCTGGGATTTTTGAGTAATCTGCACGAAACTTTTTACACATGAACTTTGGACCTATACCAAAAAACGTTTGCAAAATATCTTCCATAAGTGAAAAAATGAAGCTTTAATGAGCCAATGAATATTGCAGTTTTATGACAATTATTCATCTGCCCCTAACTCATACATGCAGACTTACCATTCTTTGAAACTTTGCAGAAATGTAAAGGGCCATTCCAAATATCACTGAAACCAATCTTACTCCAATTGGTCAAACGGGGGCGCTATAGCAATTTTTTGAAAATTGAAACTTTAAACAGGCAAAAGTCATGCCTCGTTTGGCCGACAGCCATTAGACCTGCTTACACATGTGCCTTGACTAATGAGGAACACATCTATCACGTTGACCAGTAAGCACCGCCCTTAGGTTGTCCGCAATCTTGAGCAGTTTGAAAAACACTTTAACCCAGGATTTTTCAGCTATTTGCGTGAAACTGTATGATCAGTCTGATCTCTTTTTTCAGAGGTTTGTCTCTTGGTCCAATAGCGTCCCGCTTAAGTGTATGTCTCACAACCTCAAGGTCACAGGTTCAAGCCTCACTTGGTGCAGACTTCATCTAAGTTGCATTTCACACAACATGACTATCAATGAATACATTTGCAATTGTTAAAGATAACATGAAATACTTAATTGAGTGTTTTTTACATACTTCATTGTGAAAATAGCTGATCTACAATCTCACAACTTTTCAGATAGCAATGAGAGTATGTTTTTTCAATGTATAACATACTTCATTGTGAAAATAGCCGATGTACAATCTGACAACTTTTAATGGTTTGTGAGCTTGTAGATCGGCTACTTTCACTAGTTTTGGTTCTGAGGAGATGTACAATTTCTTCATTGGTAAATGGTTTGTGAACGAGTGATCTTTGTGTTAGTGAAACAGGGGCTTGGGTCATGACAGAAGGCAAGAGTTTGTGATCCTCAACAGACGATATCAGCCTGGACAAAGCTATAGCACTATAGGTAGTGTTGCAGCTACCTAAGAGTGCCTCATGATCGCAAGGTTGCCGGTTCAAGCCTCACTTGATGCAGACTCATTTAAGTTGAATTGCAAAAAACATGACTCAATCTATTCCGTTTCCATGGCTCTCTCTCTCTCTTCAATCTATTCCGTTTCTATCTTCAATCTATTCCGTTTCCATGGCTCTCTCTCTCTCTTCAATCTATTCCGTTTCTATCTTCAATCTATTCCGTTTCAATGTCTCTGTCTCTTCAATCTATTCCGTTTCTATCTTCAATCGATTCCGTTTCCATGTTTCTGTCTCTTCAATCTATTCTCTCTCTCTCTCTCTCTCTCTCTCTCTCTCTCTCTCTCTCTCTCTCTCTCTCTCTCTCTCTCTCTCTCTCTCTCTCTCTCTCTCTCTCTCTCTCTCTGAGGGTCGGCCATAGCTGAGTGGTTAGTGAGCCCGCCTAGGGAGCCAGAGGCTCTGGTTGACCCAGGTACGTTTCCAGGCCAGGTCAGCAAATGTGTCGATGAAACGAAATTTGTCCCTGAGCAAGACTCTTAACCCCTAATTGCTCACAGGCCCTCATTGGAAACAAGACCGCAAGGACTTTCATGAACTGACCTGTTAAAGGAATTATCATTTCTCTTTCTCTCTCCTGGCCCCATATTATCGCTGCTTGCAGCTATATTTTGTATTGTATTTTAGTTTTTAAATAGGTGAGATCAACTTTGTAAACCCCCCTTGCTTTATTTTTTTAAATCGCACCTGCACTGATCTACTATTATTATTTGTAGCATATTTTGTTGTTACTTTTATCACTGTTTATTTGCTTCTGCAATAAACAATATTATATCATGATAATTTTCCAAGAGTGACCTGGTCTAGAGGCAGCATTATTACAATAATGGACAAACAGTTCAACAACAATACATATGTAACAAACACAAATGAATATCCAGTTAAAGTAAATGTATTTTTAAAATACATTTGTGTCTATAAAAATAAAATTGGCAATTAGAAGTGTTCTAGTATGCGCCATTTAAAAGACGTACATCATAAATGTATTTTTAAAATAGATTTGTGTCTTTTAAAAACATTACACATTTGTGATCTTATTTTGAAGGCAACCGGACACCTTATAGTTGCTAGCTCCAAAACCGGATGTCCTATCGTTGCTGACGGAACGGAGCTCAGAGCCCACCAGGCCAGCGCCAACTTCAGACCACTCTGTGAGGGATTCCTTAGAGAGAGATTCCGTAGAGGTGAGAAGAACAACTGCATGTTTACTTGATAAATGTTTATTGTTCTGTGTTTTGTTTCCTTTTGCTGGTTGGCTGACTAGCGGTGGTAGTGTGGTACTGGTATCAGGTTGTAGGAATAGCTATAAGAAGAATAGTGGGGGGTCTGGGGGTCCCCCTCTCCCCCCAAAAAAAAACGTTTTAGTAGATGTAATTTCCTGGGTTCTGGTGAATTTTGTGAGTTTGATACTTTTATCAGGCTTGCTTTACTAGCAATGATGGGTAAAAGTTTCGTAATCATTGGGGTCTATTAGTGCTGGCATCATGTCTTTGGGGCTGTTTGGAGTTGGCATAGCCATTTTCAATCATTTACCACTCACCTGGTCTGAGAAAAGGGGGTGGAGAGTGGAGACTTCCTGGCAAGCAAATTTGTATTGCCAAAAACAGTCTGCCTCCTTTGATTTCAGTTTTTGGAATCAGTGGGTCAAATAGTGCTGGCATCATGTCTTTGGGGCTGTTTGGAGTTGGCATAGCCATTGTCATTAATTTACCACTCACCTGGTCTGAGAAAAGGGGGGCGGACACTTCCTGGCAAGAAAATCTGTATTGCCGAAAACAGTCCGCCTCCTTTAATTTCTGTTTTTGGAATAAGTGGGGTCAAATAGTGCTGGCATCGTGTCTTTGGGCTGTTTGGAGTTGGCATAGGCATTTTCAATCATTTACCACTCACCTGGTCTGAGAAAACGGGGGCGGACACCTCCTGGCAAGCTAATCTGTATTGCCGAAAACAGTCTGCCTCCTTTAATTTCAGTTTTTGGAAGTTTTCAACATGTTGAAAACTTCCAAAAACTGAAATTAAAGGAGGCAGGACAGGAATCGTGTGTTTGCATTTGCTAAGCGATATTATCGCTTAGCAAATGCAAACACACGATTCCTGTTGAAGTCGGTCGATTTGGCGTATGGCTTGTGTGTGTGGCACAGATCAGATTAAAATGCTTTTTATTGAACAATACAGAAGATAATACATCTTGAGATCTGCTTTTTTCACGGGTTTGTGTCCCGGGCAAACGTCAAATTTCTCTTTTGGGTCTTGAGCTAAAAAGTTTGGGAACCCCTGGTATAGACAACATGAGCACTTTAATTAAACATAATATACATCTGCTATTTTCCTCAAAAAGTAAAAAAAGAATATATATTTATTTTGTTTTGAAACATTCTAACAACACATATCTGGTAGGGGGTCCCTGTCAAAAATGTTTTATTCAGATGCGGATATGTGGACAATTACATATTAATTGGGGGGTCCTTGACATGCAAATGTTTGAGAAACACTGGTTTAAGCAACATTTAGGGAAATGTTGCTTAAACACATCTACACTTCATGAAGTACATTTGTACCAAATTAACCGAATTAACCGCATAAAAAAAAAAAGAAAAACTAAAAAGTAACAAACCCGGGGAAAAAATAACATTTTCGCACGTTGCGCACCCAGTAGCGCGCACATAAATCGCTGCCCCTGCTCAAGAGGGTGCGTTCGGAAATGCGCACCGGGAGCGCACTCACATAGTTTGTATTGGCCAGTGCACTCAGTTACCGACTGAAACTGACGTTTACACTGGAAGGCTTTTTACATGTGTGGTGACACTGAAACTCTTCAGACGTGGTGGAAAAAGTACTCCATTGTTTCCAACTTAAAAAGTATCATCAATGCTGCAATGTAGAAATACTCTGTTACAAGTCCATGAATTCAATTTATACTTGAGTAAAAGTACAAAAGTAATGGTATCAAAATGTACTTAAATACAAAAATATATTATTAAAGTACTAGTTATGCACAATATCCCATTTCACATGTTTCCAAATGTATAAAATCCTTTGAAAATAGTAGATCTATAAGCTCACTTTGTGATGGTACTTAAGCACATGTAATCAGTTACTTTCCACTACTGGAAACTCTTGCTCTGTGTGGGCGAGCTGATGTTTGTTCAGACTACCTAAATGACTGAAACTCTTGTTGCACTGTTTACAGAGGAAAGGCTTTTCTCCTGTGTGAATACGCAGGTGTGTCTTCAGACTACCTAAATGACTGAAACTCTTGTTGCACTGTTTACAGAGGAAGGGTTTTTCGCCTGTGTGGATACGCTGGTGCCTCTTCAGACTACCTAACTCACTGCAACTCTTGTTGCACTGTTTACAGTGGAAGGGTTTTTCTCCTGTGTGGATTCGTTGGTGACCCCTCAGGCTATCGATCCTATTAAAACTTTTGTCGCACTGTTTACAGACAAAAGGGTTTTCTCCTGTGTGGATGCGCTGGTGTGTCTTCAGACTACTTAACTGACTGAAACTCTTGTCGCACTGTTTGCAGTGGAGGGGTTTTTCTCCAGAGTGTATTCGCTGGTGCCTCTTCAGGTGACTTAACTTACTGAAACTCTTGTTACACTCTTTACAGAGGAAGTGTTTTTCTCCTGTGTGGATTCGTTGGTGACCCTTCAGGTTATCGATCCTATTAAAACTCTTACCGCACTGTTTACAGTGGAAAGGTGTTTCTCCTGTGTGGATACTTTGATGTCTCTTCAGGTGACTTAACCTATTGAAACTCTTGTCGCACTGTTTACAGTGGAAACGTTTCTTTCCGGCGTGGATATGCTGGCTTATATTCAAATCACCTAAAGTGAGGCTCTCATCACAAGGTTCACAGATGTGGGTTTTCTTACCAGCGCAAGTCAGCTGTTGTTTCTTTAGTTGTTCCCCTTGAAGTCTTGCTCTGGTCTTTCCCAGATCTGGTCTGGTCTGACAGCTGGTGGCTGATGGGATCTGTCCATTCCTCAGCATTCCTCAGCATTTGGCAGTTGTTGTAGTCGTGGCCCCTCTTCATACATTCATGGAGGAAGACCTGAGACGTGAAGGCATATGGACACTCAGAACAGAAGACCCGAGTCTGGGAAGATCGGGACGTCACTCCTTCCGTGGTTCGTCACAGTGTTCAGGTCTATGGGAGTTAAAGATTTGTCTTCCTGGAAGATTATGCTCTCTCTCTCTCTCTCTCTCTCAAACTTTATTTCTCTCACTTCATTTCTCTCTAGGTGGTACAGGTATGAAGTGGAAGTGCAAAGGCATCTTCAAACTTTATATAGGTTGACCAGAGCTCTGCTCCGATGTCACACACAACACACACTGTTGCCATGTACGCTGTTAACATGCCAACACAGAAGAAAAATTTAATAATCGCGGAGAGATGGAAATATTGTAAATACTAGACCGGTGCCTTTGGAAATGAATGCCCCACCCAGTTATGCAACTTACCTGTTACCTGTTACCTGCAATACCTGTTGTTATGAGTTGTCAGAGTACCCGTTGTACCCATCTGTCTGTCTGTGTCCCCATTATACCCATCCTGTATATGGGGATTTCTTACTGTATATGGGGATTTCTTTCTGTATCGGTCCCTGTCCCTTTTATGCCCATATATGGAGTTCCATGTCAAGCATGCCCAAATATGGAGTCCAGGCCAGTCTATGACAGCAGTACTATGATGTCATATTGATTATATCAGGGAACTCCATATATGGGAATTTGTGGTTTTATCATATCTTTTGTACCTCTGTCTGTCTGTGTCCATTTTAAGGCCATCTATGGAGATCTCTGTATGTAATCTGATAATCACGTAAATGTCATGCCTGATTGTCTGACCCAGCATGCAGTTAGTAGAAACTGGGCGAGACAAATTGAAACAGTCAGCATTAGTTTGTAACAATCATGGGGCACGACAGCAGAACACCTGTCCCAGAGTGTGCAAGCTGATGTCTTTATTGTGTGTATAGTCAGTGTATTCATGTACAGTGTTTGCTTTAACAATGTAGGCCTACTTTAAATATTACAGAGACTACTTTAGGTAATTTTAAACGTTTCCATGCACACAATGTCACTGCAGCAGCAAGTTTCGGTGAGCAGCAAAAAATAAAAACTGACTTTATAAGCTTGACAGGACAGAGGAAATTGCAGCGGTCAGACAGGCAGCTTTGGATGTGTAGATAGAAGAACATAATATGAATATTAAAATCTATGTTGATCCTGTCAGCGACATCTGGGGCTACTATACCATAAATGATCAATGGAATTACGCTGCTGTGCCAAGTGCGTAAATGCGCACAGAATCCCTCAATAAGGAGCGAGACACATCTATCATTATGCTTTTCATCTTCAGTTACTTCAGAAACAACCATTTAATTCACTGTGTCACACAAATACCGGCAGAAGTGGATGTCTCAGTGGTGCATGAGTTGACAGCATGACAAAAAGGCAGTGGTGAAAAAAGTACTCACATTTCTCACATGAGTAAAAGTACAAAAGTATTGGTATCAAAATATACTTAAAGTACCAAAAGTAGTACGTACTCATTATGAAGAATGTCCCATTTCACAAGGTATAATATGTCTAAAATATTATTTGAAAATAGCAGATCTACATGTGTCGCACATTGTGAGCTTGTAGATGTATATAGGGCTGAAGTTCCTAATGTAATAAAAGCTCATAATGTAATAATCAGCTCATAATGTAATAAAATCGTGAGCGCATAACATAATAACAGATTTTTGCATAATGTAGTAATGTAATAATTTGTTACATTAAAAACCTTGCGTAGCCGTCATAATGTAATAACAGCTCATAATGTAATAACGGCTCAAATTGTTAAGACAAGTGTTACATCGTAATAAACAGTATCAGTATCATGTCAGGATCATGGTATCATGTCAGGATCATTGTCAGTATCATGGTCAGTATCATGTCAATTTCATGGTCAGTATCATGGTCAGTATCATGGTCAGTATCATTGTCAGTATCATTGTCAGTATCATGACAGTATCATGGTCAGCATCATGTCAGGATCATAGTCAGTATCATGTCATTATCATTGTCAGTATCATTGTCATTATTGTCAGTATCATGGTATCATGTTAGTATCATTGTCAGTATCATGTCAGTATCATGTCGTATATCGTAATAATCAGTATCAGTATCATGTCAGTATCATGTCAGTATCATGGTCAGTATCATGGTCAGTATCATGTCACTATCATGGTCAGTATCATGGTCAGTATCATGTCAGTATCATGTCAGGATCATGTCAGGATCATTGTCAGTATCATTGTCAGTATCATGTCAGTATCATGTAATCATGTTAGTATCATGTCAGCATCATAGTCAGTATCATGTCAGTATCATGGTCCGTATCCTGGTCAGCATCATGTCAGTTTCATGGTAAGTATCATGGTCAGTATCATGTTATTATCATGTCAGTATTATGTCAGTATCCTGTAAGTATCATGGTCAGTGTAAGAGCCATTTGAGCCATATACATGATTGTTTCTTAATTGATGATGTCACCACAGGGCTTGGTCAAGGCCAAGTTGCCTAGGTACTTAACAGCGCTGTAATCAGCCGCAGGTGTTGCCAGTGGCAGAGGCAAACCAGTTTTCGACTGTGTCTCATGAGAGCTGGAGGTCTGTATGTGTTTTGAGTTGTATTTATGTATTTATTGATTGTATGCTAAAGTGATTGGCACGACAGCTACAGAGAATAAAGTATTGTTCATGAATTGCATGGACGTTTGGACCCTCAGTTATTCTAGCACACGTCAGAACTTCCTCGGCAACCAGTATAGTGCCAGAAGTATAGGACCTTTGACACTACACTTAACAGTAGCACCTAAGTATAGGACTTGGGCGTTACATTGGTCAAAAGCTGTTAGCCTCTGCCACTGGCAAGTTGCAACACCTGCGCCTGATTACAGATCCTCTTTAAGTACCTACTACCTAGGCAACCTTGGCCTTGACCGAGAAACAAGTGAAATGGCTTACACACCAGCCCCTAATTGCTACTGGTGGAAAAAAACAGCAATTAAAACAAAATATCACAAAGAGCCATAAAACTAAATCAAAATGCAAAAACCCTTTAGGCAAAAATAATTCAGGCAATATTCAAAATTGCATATCCAAACTCAAAAAGTTTTAATCTGTACCTTGACAAAAAGCAGATTTTAGAGAGGGAGCAGGGGGGTGATGAGTCAGAGACCTGCTTAAACTCCTCAGGTGCCATGATCAGCGGCTTGGTGTTAGAATCAGCTCTCGAGAAGAAGCCCAGGCTGAATAGAGTGATGAAAGAGCCACTGAGTGCAGAAACCGCCGTGGCTAAAAAGCCAAAGAAGGTGGCAGCAAAGAAAGTCAAGAAGCCTACCGTCAAGAAGGTAGCAGCTTAAAGCTCCAAGGAGAGGAAGAAAGGAAGATTGCAGAGCTCAAGAAAGAGGAGAAAAGGAAGGTGGCAGAGCTCAAGAAAGAAAAGGATAAAAGCAAAAGACATCCGAGGAGTTTAAGCAGGTACCCCGGCCCCCTCTGTAAAATCTACCTTTTGTGAAGGTACAGATTTAAACAATTCTGAGTTTGTTTTGCAATTTTGAATATTGCTTGAGTTATTATTGCCTAAAAGGGAATTTGTATTTTGTTTTGGTTTGTGGCTCTTTGTAATTTTTGTTTTAATAATTGCTCTGTTTTATGCCAGTAGCAATTAGGGGCTGGTGTGTAAGAGCCATTTGAGCCATATACATGATTGTTTCTTAATTGATGATGTCATCAGACTCATTACAGACCTGTTAAAGGTCTGTAATGAGGCTGATTACAGACCTTTAACAAGGTCTGTAATCAGCCTCAGGTGTTGCCAGTGGCAGAGGCAAACCAGTTTTCGACTGTGTCTCGTGAGAGCTGGAGGTCTGTGTGCGTTTTGAGTTGTATTAATCGTATTTGTTTACTGTATGCTAAAGTGATTGGCACAAAGCTACTAAGAATACATCTTTTTGTTATGAACTTCAACGGACACTTGTGGGCATTAGTTTGTATGGAGCATGGCAGTTTCATGGCAAGTACCATGGTCAGTACCATGGTCAGTATCATGTCAGTATCATGTCAGTATCATGGTCAGTATCATGTTAGATTCTCAATGTGCACAGAGGTAGAGAAGGTTTCATTGCTTAGGTTACCAATATTACTAACAAGTAAGACGCGCGAACGCAGCTCGAAAATATTGTGTATTTACGGACTTGTGTGTGTGTGTGTGTGTGTGTGTGTGTGTGTGTGTGTGTGTGTGTGTGTGTGTGTGTGTGTGTGTGTGTGTGTGTGTGTGTGTGTGTGTGTGTGTGTGTGTGTGTGTGTGTGTGTGTGTGTGTGACTGTAGCTGCACTCTGGCGCACTCTGGCGGCTGCGTACAGGCAGTGCACGCGACGCACACAATGTTGCACACAGAGCCGCAGAGACACAGACAGACAGACAAGCCGGCCAGGCTTTCATAGTAGGCTTCACTTGGGCTCCTTCCGCGTTCGCAACAATCCATTGTAAGGAATGCAAGGGCCAGGCAACTTTTTGGCCAAAGCCAAGCCATGTAAAACAGATGTTGTCTGTCTGTATGTATGCATCTACTGTATGTAGTACCGTATGTCTGTCACATCAAAACTCTTTTTGAGCTTTTACCAATCCCAGCTCAGGCCTCTTAGTGCACTCGTTCTCAAAGTGGAGTCTGGGGACCCCCAGCGGTGCTTGAGGGGATTCCAGGGGGTCCCCAGAAAAATAAGGAACAGTAAACACTTTTTTTAAATAGCTGATCTACTGTGCAAGCTCAGACGCTTGTAGATCTGCTATTTTTGAAAAATCTTGACAAATCTTGACAAAATGTTAGTGCATGACATCAAGAAACAGAAAATCTATTTAATCTTACAGTAGTTACATCAACATTATTCTGCTTGTGAATGACTTTAAATGTCTTGTTCTTTGACGATAAAAAATAGCAGACAAAAGGTAAGAAGTGGGGCATTTGCGGTCTGGTTGAATTTCTATTGTGAAAAATACTCACACACGCACGCAAACACACACTTTTTCATTTCTGACTTCTTTCATATAGCAGGCAGGAAGGAAGAGCATGATCCTGCTTTAATCAGCCATCATATTGACCTTTTGTTGTTCCATGGAGCCGCTCTGGGGCCGTTGGGTTCAATTAGACGTCTGTTCAGTCTGTCTGAATTCACTCTAAATACTAGAACAGGAAGCACTGCAGTTGTACATTTCTAATTTTGGCAACATTTCTTCAAAACAGTTTAACAATTAGTTTAAAGAAGCAGTATTGGTTGTGCGTGCGCATACGTGTACTCAACATATTGCATGGTGTCCTGCATAATGTGTTCAGAAATATAGATTATTAGATGCAGATTATTGAAATGCATTCAAACTGTTCTGCTGTGATACAGGTTAATATGTGCTTGAGCTCCAAGTAAGGATGGGTCAGAATAATCAATATAACCGAATAACCATCGATTAAAAGAGTTATATTTATTTATTTATTGGCGATATACTGCCATCCAAAAAGACTACAGATCATCGATCTCATTCATTGATTCATTAATTGTTCTTAATAACAGATACTTTTTCTTAACAGATAATCATAATCGAAAATGATTTTGTCAGTCATGCACATCTCTTGCACCAAGGGCCCCGTGGGTGGTCTGATGATGAGCGTCTCGTTGCTCCAGTAAAGATCTTGTGGGTGGTTCACTGGTGCTAAATCTCTCCCTCCAGCCTTCACCAACTCCCCTATCCATCTATCAGCCCTGCAGTCTGTTACTGCTATCAAGCTCAGCGGGTGGAGGGCTGTATACCAGGAACAGAAAGAACTGTCATAACAGCACAAGAGGGAAGGAGGAGGGGGAGAGATAAAGTGAGTGGCATTTGGATTCGGAAGGGGGGGGGGCAGACGGAGGCTTAGGGAGGATGAAGGGATGAGGTGGGAGAGGGTTGGATGGACGTCTGGGGGGGCCATGAGGAAGAGATGAAGGGATGGAGAGAATGAAGGAGAGATGGATGTACAGTACCATCGTCACGGACACATCCGGTGACTCTTTGAAGCTGTGAATGTGAGGGAGGGAGGGATGGATAGAGGGATAAATGTTCATCAGCTTCTGAACACAGCATGGGACGGGGTGGATGGATGGATGGACTGCTCCCTCTCTCTGACCCCACACAGCATGTGACAGAGGGGAGGGACCAAGAGAATGATCTCAGATTGTCTAGCCATGTGATCGACTAGTGTTTTTCAGACTAAAATGTCATAACAAAAACTGAGTTCCCAAAAAATAGAAACTAAATATAACCTCTCTGAATGACATTCAGTCCTACACAAGTACAAATGTTTGAGGCTACAAACACAACAGGAGTGGCTGTATTAACCCGAACCCAACCAAGGGCAAAACACTATGAACGTAGACTGAGTCATACTGTATTATCTACTCTTCTTTAAATCATTTTCCTTGCCTCAAGCAGTCTCTCTCCTCTCTCTACCATCCTTCCTCTCCTCTCCTCCTCTTCCTTACCCCCCGAGAGGACTGCTGAGATCCCTGAGGAGGTGTGTAGGCTGTTTGCTTTGATAAGGCAAATGAGAGAGAGCATACGGCGCTTGCCTCTTGCCTCCTGGCAGTTTTTCCCTTAACAGGAAACGTGTACTTTACGCGGTGCAATGAGAAGACCTGATCCTGTGGAGATACTCCTTCAGGGCTCTCTCCTGAGAGCATAAACTAAACTCTTAATGATTTAATGAAGTCTTTCCCCTGAGCCAAGTGTTTTTATTGATCGGGAAAGATATAATAGGCCGGCTTGGATTTGCCTTATCCAGTCCCACATCCTTACTGTGCGCGCGTGTGTGTGTGTGTGTGTGTGTGTGTGTGTGCGCGTGCGTGCGTGCGTGTGTAGTGTGCATTTGCCTGACAGCCTGGGTGTGTTTAAATCAGTGTGTACCTGTGTAGGGTGATAGGCACACAGGTACACACTCATTAAACATGCACGTGTGTGTGTGTGTGTGTGTGTGTGTGTGTGTGTGTGTGTGTGTGTGTGTGTGTGTGTGTGTGTGTGTGTGTGTGTGTGTGTGTGTGTGTGTGTGTGTGTGTGTGTGTGTGTGTGTGTGTGTGTGTGTGTGTGTGTGTGTGTGTGTGTGTGTGCGAGAGAGAGAGAGAGAGAACACATTATGTATTATGTACGTTTTGGCCTGTGTTTCTGTGTGTGTGTGTGTGTGTGTGTGTGTGTGTGTGTGTGTGTGTGTGTGTGTGTGTGTTTGGCATCCTGCCCAGCGACTGTATAGCAGTGTGGGTTATAAGAAGAACATTTCTCTGAAGGTTGCATAACTGGCCTTGTGTGTGTGTTCTTATTTTGTGTGGCCTTGCTTATTTTGTACGTAACTGTGCGTGTGCGTGTCCCTATACTTCAAGTATCGTGGATACCTTATCACCTCTTTTGTTTTTAATTTCTCACCTTCTTGTTCTCTCTCTCTCCCTCTCTGTCCCTCCTCTCTTCCCATAGCTCTTTCTATAATGGTTCCTACACCTTCCTAATTACAAACTCTCTCTCTCTCTCTCTCTCTCTCTCTCTCTCTCTCTCTTTCTTTCTTTCTTTCTTTCTTTCTTTCTTTCTTTCTCTCTCTCTCTCTCTCTCTCTCTCTCTCTCTCTCTCTCTCTCTCTCTCTCTCTCTCTCTCTCTCTCTCTCTCTCTCTCTCTCTCTCTCAAAAAAAAAAGTGCAATGCAATTAATTCATATTAACACAGGTGCTATCATGTCCTCTGACATGATAGCACCTGTGTTTTGCTCACTGGTTTGTCAGATAGTGGTTTTACAGGTGGATATCTCTCACCTTGACCACACCTTAGAATTATACTGTAAAACATTTAGTATTAAGAGTTTCACTTCCGGTGCTGCGACTATGTTTTCATTCCCACTAACAATATTTCTCCACGGAACACTAACACCACTTCTCCCAAAGAACATGGATCGTTTTGGTTATAAGCCCACTTGTTTCTATGATGAAAGAGCAATATAAAATGTTACTAACTTTCCGTCGTTTTGTCGGCTTCGAGGACGCTATTGTTAAATGAGTTTCGGTTTGTTTCCAGTAGGGAACGAACGGCACACACGTAAATCCCGCCCACTACATTTGATTGGGTAAAGCGCGGCCTGCTTCCTGATCTGATGGCACGCCCACTTGTAGCCAATGCGCACGGGTTGTCAACACGGCTACCGACAGATTCAAGCGCATCGATGGATCTGTTCTTGAGAGATTACCAGTAAAGTAGCATCGAATACCTGGGCTGCTCATTGCTATAATGGCAGTCATATGGGGAGGCCTGCTGGCCACACTACATTTACATAATCAGTTGGGGACTACAGATTTATCTAGGACCTCAAAAACGAATCAAATGTACATATTAATGGAAGAAAATACAAAATATTTAGTATTGTAACTGCTTTTCCTGCTATTTTGGTGTGGAAGGGTTAATACTTATGCAACAAAACAGTATGTTTTGTTGCATGTCCCTTATGTTAATGTCCCTTTGTTTTGCTTCATAGCTCTGCACTATGACGTTAGGTCAGGTGGGCAGGGATTAGAGGTGAACCCTGCGTGGGGGTGGCCACCGGGCTTATCTATCTAAAAATACCCTCAACGGAATCCCCAGAGGTCAGCATTGTTCACTGACCGTGTGTATGCGTGCACGCTTGCGTGCGTGCAACAGACACCCATAGGCCGCAGTGTTAAATGTAGTCTAATCCCCAGTTGAATAAACGTGTTGCAGGTATGTTAAGGAAGGTATTTCAAAATACTAAAGTATCCTGTCCAGGTGCAGTACGCTGGTCGATCCGGTTACAGGGTTGTTTACTGGCTCTTTGCCAGAATTAGAACATTATGCAGGTCAGTTAATTTGCTCAATTGCTCCAGCGACTGAGGAGAAGTGGGCACACAGTTTTGCTCTCACCACTGTCGACCGACCACCCACCACAGAGGTTTGTCAAATTATAGGAGGATGTCAGATCAGTCATCTGATCTGACATCATTCAGCCTGGTAGCTTGGTGGATGGATAGAGGGATGGATGGAGAAATTAAGAAACATGGCTGACGTACAATATCAAATAAATACATTAACAAAGGTGCCATTCTGGACTGTTAATCAGTGTTCAGTCAGGAACACGCACGTCATAAGTAGATTTAACCATTTATTGCAACAAATGGAATACAGTTAAACTGGCTACGTAGCAAGACATTTAATCAGATTAACTTGAGTGATGCAAACTTGAAATGCAGTTTAACATTAAAGCCATAGAACATTGAATTCAGTTGCATGCAAACATGAATTTCAGTTTACTTTAGAGACATGCACACTTGAATTTCAGTTTAACATTCAGTTTAAACATTTGAGTAATGCAAACTGAACTATAAAGTGGAGGCTTGGGTGGTGGAGACAAGCTTTGCCGGTAGCAGCAGCGTGTGGCAGCAATTGAAAAGCAGAGATCCAGTGTAGGAGGGAGCCGTATATACTGTAAACGGACCGCCTTGAGGGAATGAGGTGTGATTGGTGTCAGACGGACAGCTGATTACAGCTGAGGCGTATATGACTCCTGTGCCCTGTGACTCCATACCTGGCGCACATGTCGCACACGGTTAAGTTGTGGCTCATTTCAAAGGTTATGTTACCACTGTTCCTACGGTGGCAAGTTTACATTAATGGGTCAACTATACGTATCTAATCACATGATGGAATATAGGACTTTATGAATATTTTCTAATTCATGTTGCATACAGTTTTACAAGTTGCCTGACTTGATCGATCATCCAATATAATGTATTATACTCAAGTGCCACTTCCTGGGGGAGAGCATGGAGAGACATCACAAAGCACTACTTTTCATAGTGATAGAGACAGAGAGAGAGAGGGAGAGAGAGAGAGAGACAGACAGATTGATGTTACTGTGTCAGACAGTCGGGCATGCCTCCTGGTGGAGATTTGTGCTTCACTGAGTGAACCTTTCTTGTTGTTTGTTTCTTTGTTGTTTTTTCTTTTTCTCAGTTAAAGGTATGTGTGTTCAGAATCCACACTGGCTTGTGGCTACAGTTCCCAAACGTGGTAGATAGATTGGAAATATCACCCACCACTACTAGATTTTTTTTACAGATTGCCTAGATGGTGGCACTATGATAACAAACTTTTCATTTTGGCATACAACATTTGAACTGTAAGTCTGTGATTCTGTGGGTCCAGACAAATCTACCCATATGAGAGAGCAAAGCAGGCACCATTGCACCTACAGTAGATAGATTGTCCACCATTTTGAATGCTGTCAAAATAAAAATGTTCACTGCTTCTACAAATTTAGATAAATGGGCATCAATGCACCGGCTGTCCAAACCATGAATTAAGTAATTTTGTATAAACTAGAGGTTCTGGGCACTACGCAGCCCTCACACCTACGTCGCACCGCCGATCCGACCAATATGTCTGAGTCATATTGTCGGGCTTTATCAGATTACCTGTTGTACCCATCTGTCTGTGTCTCTTTTGTGCCCATTATTTGGAGATGTCTGTTTTTGTGTGTCTATCCGTGTCCCTTTTATGCCCATATATGGAAATCTCTACTGTCAGTCCATGTCCCTTTATGCCAATATATGGAGATCCCTGATGTCATCAGTATATCCCCATTTTGGAATGCCCATTTATGGGAATATTGGTTGGATCGGTGGTTCTGGGCACTCCCTCGAGTCCTTCCAGCCGCACGCCGAGTTTGAAGTCGGTTAGTCATATATGGGCATAGCAGTCAGATCTGTGGCTCCGGACAACCGGATCTCTCTCCCTATATATATATATATATGTATGGTTATGTCTGAGTCAGAGTGACGTGGCTGTGGTCCTGCCTATATATGGGCGTATCGGGATTGTTTATGGTTATGTCAGAGTTACGAGGACGTTGTCTGGCCGCCCGCCCGCCCCCGTTATCCAATTTGTATAAGAAGATGCTAGAGCAGTGATACGTGTAGGGTTGTGAACAAACAAAATGTTTTTTTAATTTTTATCTTTATCGTCATCTGTTAATTACTTCTTTCTTTCTTTTTAAATCCATTAACTGAAATCACAAATCACCAGTTATGTTTTATTTCATGTTCAGTTGCCTTCTGATTGCACTCCCTTTCTGTGGTCCTTTCTCTCTTGTAATTTCTCTCATTCTCTCCCCCTCTCCTCCCCTTTTGCACTCCCCTCTCTTAAATGTCTTGTCCTTCCTGTCCCTCCCGTCTTCCCGTAGCCCTTTGTATAATGGTTCCTACACATTCTTACTTATAAAGTCTCTCTCTCTCTCTCCCTCTCTCCCTCTCTCCCTCTTTCTCTCTCTCTCTAATTGTGATGTGCTGTTGAGCTCCTATAGGGTTTCATAATGAGTCTGTGGTACACACTGTTCAATGCTGCTGACGTATGGGCCATAGCGTGCGTGTGTAAGGGGTGGGGGTGGAGGGTTTGGCTGAGTTATCAAAGGCTTGTGATGCTATTGTGTGTGTGTGTGTGTGTGTGTGTGTGTGTGTGTGTGTGTGTGTGTGTGTGTGTGTGTGTGTGTGTGTGTGTGTGTGTGTGTGTGTGTGTGTGTGTGTGTGTGTGTGTGTGTGTGTGTGTGTGCACCACATACCTGTGAGAGCCTTAGGAGTGTGCGTGCGTGCGTGGTGGTATCTGATAATTTGTGATAAAAAAGTACTGTGGTATCTGATAATTTGTACTGTATATCCATCCAAGCCTGTCTAGCTTTGAGCACTGTGTGTTTATTTGCCTTTAAGCATGCTGTGTGCGTGTGTGCGTGTGTGCGTGCGTGCGTGCGTGCGTGCGTGCGTGTGTGTGTGCTCGTGCGTGCGTGCTCGCGTGCGTGTGTGTGTGTGTGTGCGTGCGTGCCATATGTACATCCTCCTTGCTCCTTCCATCTTGTACAACTTTCTCATATAAGTGTTTAACAGTGGCAGTATTAGCCAGATCTTATGTAAGGCAGCTTATGCAAGCTGCTGTCTTCTCACAGCCTCCCCTCCTCCCCCTCCTTTATCATTCCTTTTTTCCCTTCTCTCCACCACCACCACACTTTTTTCAGGCATGCAGATGAAAAGACATCTTTGACTTTCTCTCCTCTCTCCCTCTCACTCCATTCTCTCACTGTCGTCCTTCCTCCCTCTTGTTCCGTCTCTCCCATGGGCTTTCAAAAAGTAATTATTGTGTGTGTGTGCGTGTGTGTGTGTGGTGTGTGTGTGTGAACCCATTGCTCTGTATTAAGTAATGTGTAGGCTACTTGTTCCCACTGCCTCTAACACATATTGCTTGTAAGGTTTCTAGTTCTACATACCATACTGTACGTACCACATCTCTCCAAGTCCCCCTCAGGATCAATTATTTAAACATGTTGTCTGTTGCCTGTTGAACATGTTGTTTGTCAATCAATTCATCAGTTCTGTCATCAAATAAATCTAAATATAAGGCAATTATACAAATTCTAATAGAATCCTTATCATTATTTTGGTCATTCATAGGTAAAGTTCGGCATTGTGCAGATTGTCAGTTTATAAATGAGCAAAAGTTGTGGAAGCCAATATCTGATTCAGCATTTGTCATTAATAAAAAAGAAAATCATGTGATCAAAAATGATAAACGCCTGACAGCCTTGGCACGTACGGCTTATCAGATGAGCTAAAGAAGGCACAGACTCCTCAGTCTAGAACAATAAAAAGAAAGAGGAAATTTTAATCTGCTGATAATTTCCGCTTGCAGCATCACTGCTGGCATAAGGCATGCCATAGCCGACCTGAGAAAATCAGTGCGTGTGAAAAAAAAGTGCGTGCGGCAGTCTGTCTATGTGTAGAGCTAGGGTTGCAAAGTGTCAGAAACGTTCCCGTAATGTTCCATGGGAAGTTAAGCTCTGGAATTTTTGAAATGTGCCTTTTAATAGTGTATTTCTTTTAGGGAGAAATAAACATAAAAAGCATTACTAGGTCTTATGGCATTTTCTTAGTTAACCACTTGAACCACAGCATCCCTATTCTGGGCATGCCAAAATATTAGGGAACATTCAGTGAAAGCAGGCACACATTCTGCGAAAATAACAGATCTAAAAGCTTGTTGATAGGTGAAGAGAATTGGTATAGAGAGACAAGGAGAGGATCAAGCATAGACCCCTGGGGGACCCCGGTCAATTAAGAATATATACGGTTTTAATGGTTAACAGTATGCCCATTTAATTTAATTGTAACCTGAATTCACTGCATTCAGTCATGCAGTCGTGTACAGATAAGTTACCAGCATCCCACTAAATAGGAATTAAATAAAATTGCAAACCTCTGCCTCTGCATGCACAGTGCATTCTCCCATCAAATGAGCTGCCCACACTACTGCCAACACTAAGTCACTTTTTAACCCAAGGACTACATCATTTCAGGAAAGTGTTGTTATATTACTGGAATGAATATATTTATTATTATATTTCAGTTAACTAGCAGATGCCTAAATTAAAGTGCACAGTCTGTACCTTGTTAACACCTTCTAGTACAGCTGACCATGTGTAATGTAGCTTGATTGAGCATCTGTTTCCTTTAATTATTCATAGTAAAACATTAATTTAATAAATGATGTTGACTTAATACCATAAGTTTGGACACAGCCCATATTGGTACATTTCACATTGTGTGTTTTTGACAAATTAATGGATTTATTTGGTGAATGAATGAATGAGTGACTAAATATGTTTCTATCTGCATATGACAATATGCCATGGTACAGCCCGAGCAAATAACTCCTCTTTCATTTTATTACCATTATTTTCCACTATTAATACATTTCCATTAATTCCCATAGAAAGTTTCCACTTGAATAATCCCAGAATTGTGCCACCCTTCTCTGTCTTCTTATGTCCCTCTCTCATTTGTAGACTAATTTCATGGCATAGAAACAGTCACAGGCCCATGCTAAGTACACCTCTCTTTCTCCCTCCCACTTCTCCCCTCTATCCTCTCTGTCTTCCTCCATACCAGTGATTATAGACTTGTACTGTATATGAATTGAGACAGTGGAATAAATGCCCTGCGTGGGTTTTTCTGTCGTTTATATAATGAGTTTATGTGAGGTAAGTTTATGTGAGTAGAACGTCAAACAAGTTCAAGAAGTTGCATTGTTTTATCTTTTATGTCTGTCCATCCTCCTCTGTCTTTTTAAACTCTACTATTATAGGCCCATACTTATCCTATACACAATGGCAGGTAATCCCGTTGTTATGAATTATAGTACTATAGCCTAGTATCTCATTTTAAAGTGTACTTGTTTTCATGAACATTGTAGAAATAATTTTTGAAACCATGATTTTGCAAAAAAATCAAAAATAGATAATAACAAACATAATAATAATAAATGGTTGGTACATATAAAGTAGACCATGTGCACACTAGCTCTGTCATAGAACAGTGCACAATATGGATGAATGGATGCTTGGATAATGCAGGCAGAAAGCTACTGTACACACCAGACAGAGTATTGAAATGCCTATATAATATACCCATTTCTGTTCAGTCTTAGACCTTAAATCAATATCCCAATGTTACCCATCATGTTTTTGTGTGTTGTGACTGAATACTAGAAAAGTATCACTGTCATTTGTCATATAGTGTTTCCAGTTCTTGTGCTTTGCATGTTTTGTAAATTTGACATCGCTACATACTGTAGAGATTCATGTTAAAGTTCAACTCAGCAGTGATTCGTAGTTGGCCTGCTGAAGTGTCACTATTTGAAGAGTGTATTTAGTCAAAACGTTTACCAGTTAACCCTTTGACTGGGAGCCCTGTAAGACACAGTGTGTAGAGTAGACTTTATTTTTGAATTTTAATTGCCTTTGCCTACGACAGCATTCAAACCTTTCAGCGTTGGGCGCATGCGCGCACACTCATGCATGTCCAGATAAAACGTTTTTCGGCAGCAGTCATTGTAATAAACGTGTTTCAGCCCTGAGCCCTTACTGTATGGCCTCTATTAGCGCTGACGAAAGCCGGAAGGGCAGAAGTCAAAATGATAAAGTCAAACTAGTACACAAGTAATTATAGGCAACGCTTATTAACCAAAAACAATGGCAGCGTGACCGTCACCCCCCCCCCCCCCCCCCCCCCCGCACCGTCGATTCAGCACCATGGACAGAGACAGCAGTCACGGGATGTGTATTTTCAGGGCAATGGGACTTCGGATCAATGGCCTTTTGTTTTCAGGATAACGAACCGTCGGGTTAATGGGCTTTCAGTCTGACTATTTTTTTTTAAATAATGGGCCTTCGGACCAATGCACAGAAAATAAAAGTCCCTGTGTTGGAGATAAGATCTGAACCAATTTAGGACTGCGCCAGAAAGTCCAACACAGTTTTCTTGTCAGTTTAACAGTATTGTATGGTCTAGACTAGACAGTGTTGATAAATTGAAAGTGAATGGATAGAATTACTAGAACATGTGCACTGATATGTCATAACAAGATGAGAAAGTCAACTGGATTGCAGTTATTCTCTCAGTCTCACTTTAATTCTTGTCTTCATGGGAAAATAATAGAGAAAGGAAGTTGCCAGAGGTCAGATTATGAATTGTCTGATCTCCATGTGAATTAGCAATGAAATGATGTTACATCGTGGGAGATACAGTAAAGTCCTATTAGTTTATGTATAAAGGCAGATTACATAGAATAAATCCAGTGTCAAAGAGGGATTTCGGGGATCTCTCTGTCTCTCTCTTTTACCCCCCCCCTCCTCTGTCTGTCTGTCTGTCTGTCTGTCTGTCTGTGTGTCTCTCTCTCTCTCTCTCTCTCTCTCTCTCTCTCTCTCTCTCTCTCTCTGTATTTCCATGCAGAATCAGAACGCAAAACATTCTTAAATGCAAGGTGGATATCCTTGAATGCGCTGGGGTCACTTGGGAATGACATGCAATTGAGAATGCCTTCCCAACTTTGGTACCTGGTACCTGGTTCACCAGTAATTGTCAGTACACAATTATTAGTGCCCTTCGGGCATCAGCCTACTCAGGGACCACAGAAGTCGGGAATGTAAATCGAGAATTATGTAAGTTTAATCCCCCACCCGGTTATGCAATACCCATTGTACCTGTTGTCAGAGTACATGCTGCAAGCGTTGTTAGAGTACCCAGTGCGGTACCCGTTACTACATTCAGAAATGATAATGAGTGAGTTATTTATAAACAGGCACCTGGTTAGGGTCAGGGTTGATGATGCATCAACAGCACAAATACATATTCTTAAATGAGCTACATCAGTTGCTTTCATTATTTATTGCAATAGAGAGCAACAATTTTACTTTTTCTTTTAGTTGACTGTAAAAATCACCTGCATGGTTCCTGATTCTGTTGGTATAGGGGGCTGTGTGGTATGGGGGCACATGGCTCAACTGTTGAGGGTACAACAAAAGTAAACTCCTCCTGCATCAATACTGTGCCTCATCTCACTCCTTAGACGAGGTTCTTTGTTGATTGCTTACTGAGTGAAAGTGACTGAAATAAACTCTAGCCTACCCCCCTTGAGTTGGTACTGATCTTGACCTTTTAATACAATTATCTAACCACCGTAGAGCTACAGTACACCATGACTGTTTACTATAATGTATGTATTTAATATTGCATTATGTTCCTTTCGTTTTCTTTACTTTTTTCTCCCTTATTTTTTTATAATGTGCGTTATCATCTTGTTATTCTTGTAATTATGAAATTGTACATGAAGGTGAATGTGTTATGTGTGTGTTGTATGGATGGACTGTCTTATATAATCTGAAAAACCTATAAATAAATCATTTTTTAAAAAATGATTTATTTAAAATGGTCTCTCCACTGTGTTCACACACAGCAGGCAGATACCTGCTGCCACACTTGTTTAGTTGTAAGACAACTTTCCAGCACAGTAGCAGCAAAGGTAGAGAGACTGACTGCCACTATTTTAATTAAAACGTGTATTTTTATATTGTTAATTTATTTGTTGTTTGTTTATGTATTTTGTATAAAATGTATTTATTTTTTCAATGTCATCCCACAGGCCAGTAGTTTGGCACCCCTGCTCTGCAGCCTTCATTTTGGGTCAGATTTGAATTAAAGTTCAGATTCAGTACCAAGACAGTTTCACTTGCATCAACAACATGTTCCAGTTGACAGGTGTACCATGTACCTACGTATATGCAGTGCACTTATTTATACTGGTTACAAAGCCTGATTTATACTTAATCATACAGTACGACAGCATTCCATGCCAATAATAGCCAATCTACAAGCTCACAACGGGTCACGCCATGTTGTTAGCTTGTTCCGGTGTGGGACACAGTCATGCAAATATTTAGACATAAGTGACAACGTTCATTACACTCCAAATGATATCAACAAAACTTCCTTATGCTCCAGATTTGATATCTGGCAATAACTCCTCTTAGTTCCGTAACAATTTTACACTCCTCTCCTCCTCACACTGACCTCGGTTTGGCTTTATAGGGCTCTGGCAGTACAGTCCTTGAGCCGACTTGTGAAAGCATTTGGGCACCTCTGCTCTAGTATGTGAAGTTATGTAAGATAAAATGGCATGGAGTCAAACAGGTCACGGGTCGCTGTAACTCTCCTGAGTTATGTAAGCTAGGACAGGTTAGATATTCACAATATACAATCACAGTATTAACTGAACAACTGAATATGGTGCTGTACGGACCTTCTGGTATACAAATCAAGCATGTGTGTTTACATGTGGGTATCTGTATAGTTTAAACACACACGCAAACACACGCACACACACACACACGCACGCACGCACACGCACGCACACGCACACGCACACGCACACGCACACGCACACGCACACGCACACACACACACACACACACACACACACACACACACACACACACACACACACACTGTCATAGCCGCAACCATGGATGGATGGATGGATCATGGATGGATAGATGGATGGAGGGGTGGTCGGATGGTGGGTATATAGACATACTAGTATAGAAATACATTTAAGACTAGATGATATTGATTTATTTATAGATCTAGATACATTGATAGACAGTTATAGATTTAACTTGCTTGTTAGTCAACTCCGCAGACAATGCAGGAAACATCCGTGAATGATGACATCCTAAAGAAAGGTCAGACAGTCGGTAGCGCTGTCGCCTCACAGCTAGAAGGTCCTGGGTTCGATTCCCGCAGGGGATGCTGTGGGCGCTGGGGGCGTGTCCGCTCCTCCGCGTCATCAGTGCCCATACCCTAGGTGGGGTTGGCGAAAGGGCCTTTCTGTGTGGAGTTTGCATGTTCTCCCTGTATTCCCTAGGGTAGGTACCCTCACAAAAACATGCAGTAATCCTGGTCACTATACTGCCTCCCCCTGGCCCCCCGGGGCGCCTGATGGAGGGGAAAGGAACTGGTTGGAATAACGTGTTCCTTCCACACGTTACGTCCAACCAGGGAAACTCTCCCCTGTCAGGTGACAAGAAGGTCAGTTGGCTCTCATGCATTGAAGGAGGCATGACCTCGGCCCTGGCCTCCCTAGGTTGGCAGAGGGAAGGTAGTGCCCAGGATTACGTAGACAATTGGCACTGGGTGTAAAAAATGGGGTTACAAAATCGTGGGATAACATTTAAAAAAATAAATAATAATAAAATAAAGTAAGGTCAGAATGCCAATCCAACCAATCAGGTCGCTTGGCTTGGGACAAGGTTGTATAATCCAGTGTCTGATGTTATGCAAGGTAAACTGGCACGGTACCAAGGATGTAGGCCTGGGGTGGATATTACTGTGTTCTGAGGTCCGGGTTTTATCGGAGTGAGAGTGCCTATTATCCCATTCGATCCGGTAACGCATCTGTGTCATTTTAGATTTGAGCTATAACCATTATTACTATTCAAAAATAGCAGATCTACAAGCTCATAGATAGATCTTGTAGATCTGCTATTTTTGAAAAATCTTGAACATTTGTGTTGATTTCTTTGAATACATATATTTTTTTAAACAACATTTTTAACTCAAATCATTGCTTCTGGAGGTCCCTGGAACAACATATTTTACAAATGTTTGCTTTAAAAATATATAAATTCAAACTTCGGTGCCATGCTATGAGCTTGTATATCTGCTATTTTTGAAAAACCAAAAACATCTAAAATGACAGAGATGCGTTCCCGGATTGAATGGGTTAATTGAAACAGCGGGGTGAGTTGAACTAGGACCGTAAATCTTCTTTACAGCAGGAGTGGTATGCAGGGAAACGAGACACGTACAGATACAGAAACACTAACGCCTGACTCTGATGCCTGAGCTGCCCTGTGAAAAAACTATTGTAACCCAGGCAGCCAACCATGTATAATTCATTGTAGGATTATAAAGAAGGCAAGCATCGGTGTCCATAAAACTCATGTTGTTGTTTTTTGATAGTTTTCTGTTTCATAGAGCCTGACTTATTGACAGTTTCACATTCTCATGACAACAGCAGGGTGCCTTTATTTTTGGTTTTGGGGGGCGCTGAATGACATCTTGGGCAGGGGCAGAGCTAGGTTAAATTGCGATTTGTTATGTATGTGGACTGAGCAGGTTGGCATGGATGTGCATGCTTGACGGCAGCAGTGATGGTGCTAATGCTGCTTTATAAATGGCATGAGGACTTTCAGAGTTGAGGATTATTCATTTTTTTACCCCACGATTTTGTAACCCTTTTTTCACCCGGTGGCAGTTTTCTAAGTGAGCCTGGGCGCTACACTCCCCCCACAGCCTAGGGAGCCCAGGGCCGAGCTCATACTTCCTTCAATGCATGAGAGCCAACTGACCTTCTTGTCACCTGACAGGGGGGAGTTTCCCCGGTAGGACGTAGTGCGTGGAAGGAACACGTTATTCCAACCAGTTCCCTCCCCCTCCATCAGGCGCCCTGGCTGTCATGGGGGAGGTGGTATAGCACCGCTCTGTACTCCTGGCAGTGGTGTAAAGTAACTTTAGTAATGTAAAGTACATTTCCTCAAGTATTACACTTTTGAGGTATTTTTACTTTACTGGAGCATTTTCAATATTCAATACTTTTACTTCTACTCCACTACACCTCAGAGGCAAATATTGTACTTTTACTCCACTGCAATTATTTGAAAACTTTAGGATGTAGATTTGCTGTTTTAAAAAGATTTTAGAGAGAGCACTGAAAATGCATTTTCTGTTTAATAAAGAGCTGGAGAGACATGGGGGACTCCTTTTACTGAACAAACACTCTATAGCAATGAGTACTATTAGAATATAGAGCTATTTAACACTTATTTTAACCAAAGTAAATCACTTACCCTACCTAAGTAAATTTCTTTTTTTTACTTTTTCCACCACAGATCCCTCCGCTGTGTGTGCTACTCCACCTGCTGAACTGTTTGGCTTGTTTCTGTGCTGTTCTGCTTCATCCTTCTGTAGGCTACTCTCACAGTTTCTCATTCTCATGATGACGCTCTACTGCTTGGTTGGATAACTCAATCCTGCAAAATATAAAACTATACATTTTACAGCAACGATAGCTTATGGAAGAGAGACTTCAAAAAGGTTCAAAGGAATACGTCGAACTGAAGTGGAATCACTACAGAGCTGGGGATGTGGCAGACATCACACTGAGCATGCTTTTGAGTATCTGTAAATACATTACAGATACTCAAAAATGTACTTAAATACAGTACTCAAGTAAATGTACTTTGTTTCTGTCCGCCATTAATCACGTACACGTTTAATGAATGTGCTTGCATGACTTTATTCGCAGGTGTACTGTGTTTGTGGACGGTATATACATCACGCATGCATGCTTACAGACTGGTGCTAGCTGTGAAACTTGGCAATACAAGAGGATTGTCTGATAAAGGCTTCAAAGATTAAAGAGCTACCAATGCTTGTAGAGAAACTTTCTTTGTGTGTTTGGTCCCCATCTCTGGAGACCGGCTGTCCGCTTTCTCTGTGCTGTGATGATAGAGAGACAGTTGGAGGAATTCTATGGAGAATTCCCTCAACGATTTGAACCTGTCTACGCATCAGCTTTGTGTGGGTCTCTTTGATCAAGTCTTGACCTAAACTGAAAAGTCCCTGTGAGATTTTTCTTGATTTCTTGATTTCTTTCTGAGGGATTTTCGTGTGATCACATTCTGTACTTGTTCAGTCAGTGCACACAGTACAAACACACACACACACTGATGTTCTTGTGCACTTGCATGGTTTTGTGTGCTCTTGTGAGACAGAGATAGTTTGTTTTTGATCCCTACAGAATGTTAATTGATTTGTGTGCATATTATATGGTCATTCGTGGGTTTTTGTACGTGCACATACTGTATAATGCTCAGTATAACATACTGTGCCTTCTTTCATTTGTGTGCTATTATTCATTCACTCGTGAATACTGTGTATAGGTGTGACGATGTTATGCTTTTTCGTGCTTTTACATGGATTGTGTGTGTGCAGGGGGGACTTTAAACACCATTATGCAGGCATGCCTTCATGTTGTGTGTGTGTGTGTGTGTGTGTGTGTGTGTGTGTGTGTGTGTGTGTGTGTGTGTGTGTGTGTGTGTGTGTGTGTGTGTGTGTGTGTGTGTGTGTGTGTGTGTGTGTGTGTGTGTGTGTGTGTGTGTGTGTGTGTGTATTCCAGGTTTAGTTTGACCATGCTGGCTGGGGAAGCACACCATTATGCATGTCTTAATGAGGACGAGGAGGAGCGAATGGAGAGGAAGAGGAAGGAGATGGAGGTCCTCTACTTCAGCGATGATGAGGAGGAGAATGACAGGGATGAAGAAGATGAATGGATAACCAGTGAGTGTGGTTCCTATTGTTACTGTAGCCTAATAAGCTATTAGGTAATAACAACTGTAGAATGACTTAAAGGAGCTACACCATGAATTTAAAAAATAATAATAATATTTGATATCATATTGTTTATGTCCCTCAAACGTTTTTCAAAAGGTTTGAGCCTAAATCAAGCCTCAGATATACTCATTCCAACTAACTTCTCTCTGGCTTATAAAGCACTTTCACCTGCAATACCACATTGTCCTGTTTGGCACGGGGCGCTATTGAGACAGTTTGTATGCATGTTATGTCCTGGTTCTGTGTGGAAAAAGTAAAAAAAAAAAAAAAAAAAAAAATCAAAAGAAATTAAAAATGAAGAAAAAACATTTTTTTTTTTTTTTTTTTTGATTTTTTTTTTTGGGTTAGAACTGAAAAACGGGAGGAATTGTTCCCAGACGTGACGTAGGGTGGGGGAACAAATCTGACGGACTGTTTTCAGACCAATTTACATAAAAACCACAGATAGCCTATGAAAGCCTGCATGCTCGAAGTCGGGTATTTGTTGGAACAGAAGAGAGGTGGGGGAGACCAAAAACACACAAAAATGAAGAAAAAGTTAAAATTCATGGTGTAGACCCTTTAAGTGGCCAATCAGAATTTCAACAGAGTATTCAACAAAGCCATGTGTGCATGCGTGAGTGTGTTTTAGGCCCACGTTTCTCAAAGTGGGGTCCGCTGGGGGCTATCCATAGCACTGACGAAGGTCCTAGGAGTTCTGAAACGTTTGCTTTTTTAATTCACTATGAGCACCGAACACAAGATGAGCCTTATATAGAATAAAGAAAATATATTTTCTTAAAGTCTGTCTAAGGAGTTTTCCTTAATTTTTATGCAGTGAGCGAGTCTCTTTCTGCCAGTTTACCATCCTGACAGAGTGAGAATATTCACAAGTGCATTATGAAGGCCTCAAAGGACAAAGTACTCTGTCCCTGGATATTTATCACATTGGTCACCGACAATGTTGTTTTTGTGAATTCCTAATCTCAAACCCACCATCCCTCCAGGCTAAAGGACACAAATCCACCAGGCTATGGACCAGTTGTTATACCAAGTCCTGAATCCCATGTATTATATTCCCTGTATTATAGTCAGTGCTTACCCCTAAAGTTGGCCCTAGGTTGAGTGCAGGCAATCACGTCTCGTCTGAAACACATTCATTCGCCAGTCGCTTCTTTTCACCAGACAGTGAGGAGTTTCAGCTGGAGGGATTAACGCTATCCAACCTAGTTCCTTTCCCTGTTAAACCGGTGCCCTGACCAGCCTGTAGGAGTTGGTAGCTCAGCAACAGAGATTGCCCTCCCCACCTGGCTTCCCACCCACAAACATGGCCAATTGTGTTCACTGGAGCACCCGGCCAAGCCAGATAAACCACAGAGGATTCATATCCCTAGTCTCCGCGGTGGTGGGCAGGAACTTCCCCTGCACTACTCCAGATCTTCTTCACACTTTGTCAGTGGCTATAAACTTGTCTTCACCATCTTTGCCTTTCATCTCTTCTTTGATTCCTTGTATCTCTAATCTGTAATCTGTTAATGAAATAGTGTTAATCTATGGTGTTCACTGGAATATAGTAGATGTTTTTTTACTGTGGAGGAGAGAAGCACTGCTGTGAACGAGTATCTTCAGTTTTCTACACTCAGATACACACTTTATTGACCTTTGTCACACACACACACACACACACACACACACACACACACACACACACACACACACACACACACACACACACACACACAGTTCAAATTAGGACAACGTGTGTGTGTGTGTGTGTGTGTGTGTGTGTGTGTGTGTGTGTGTGTGTGTGTGTGTGTGTGTGTGTGTGTGTGTGTGTGTGTGTGTGTGTGTGTGTGTGTGTGTGTGTGTGTGTGTGTGTGTGTGTGTGTGCGTGAGAGAGAGAGAGTTTCTATTAATCATCCTGTGTTTTTGTCTTTGTGCCTACAGTACATGTTCTCCAGGGCTGAAAAGCTTTTATCATATCTGTTGCGCAATCAGTTCCGTTTCTATAATTGTCCCATTATAAAAGCAGGACGACCATGGTGATATAGACTGCTGATTCCCCATCCTGGTCCTCAGGGATCCCGGCTGGTACTGATGGTTTTCTATCCTACCAGGATGTTAATTGCATTCTTTCTGTCTAAATTAGTTTAATCTCTCAAAACAGATTCTGCTAACTGCAGAATCTGTCAGCACCACAGCCTTAAACATAAACGTAATGTTGTTGTTAGTATGAATAAACACAGACGCACCCGGGAGGAAGTGGACTAAGAAAGGGGAGGAGACAAACCAAGTTCCTGTTTTACACAAAAAAGGAGGTGGTGCCCCCAGAGGCAAAAACAAATGGATTTTTTTTCTCCATGAGGTAATCATGGCAGTGAATGAGAAGCATTACCTTGTCTCTCTCAACTGCCTCAGTGCACTTGAGCAAGGCAGTTGACCTTTAACTGTTCCACCATAGCTGCTCAGTGGCCAGGGGTACAACAGTGGTTGTTCTGGGAAGCTCCCAGTGACCAACAGTAGAATACTGTGGTTGTACTGGGCAGCTCCCAGTGACCAACAGTAGAATACTGTGGTTGTACTGGGCAGCTCCCAGTGACCAACAGTAGAATAATGTGCTTGTACTGGGCAGCTCCCAGTGACCAACAGTAGGATACTGAGGTTGTACTGGGCAGCTCCCAGTGACCAACAGTAGGATACTGTGGTTGTACTGGGCAGCTCCCAGTGACCAACAGTAGAATACTGTGGGTGTTCTGGGAAGCTCCCAGTGACCAACAGTAGGATACTGTGGTTGTACTGGGCAGCTCCCAGTGACCAACAGTAGGATACTGTGGTTGTACTGGGCAGCTCCCAGTGACCAACATTAGAAGACTGGTACTGAACAGCTCTCCAATGTAAATCCATCTTTCTTGTTTTTCCCTTTGCCTTTCTTCTCTTCTCTTTCTCTCTCCATCACTCTCTTAACATCTATTTCTCTCTCAGTCTCTTGCTATCTCAGTCTGTCTCGCTTTCTCTTCCTCCTGGTGACTTCATCACCACCCGCTGTGTAAACCGTCCTTGCTGTTGCCTCGCCAACTGGAACCACTACTGCAGTCGTGACAGTAGTCTCCGTCCCGTTTCCTTGATTGCATGCAGCATTTGGTACAAATCCCATTTTTACTTTCGGTCTCTCCCCCTCTTTTTTTCTCTCAATTCTCAAGGGGCTTTATTGGCATGGGAAACATTACATTGCTTTGGCAAAGCAAGTGTGAAATGAATATGAAAACAATAAATAATAATAATACAATATACTTAATAAGACAAATTGTGTTTTTGTATTCCATTGGATGTACTTTTCCTGTCACAATGGCTCACATATCTTGCTGCTTTGTTTGCACATTGCTGTACTTCACCGGGCAGATATTGGAGATTTTTGTACTTGCACTTTCTAACTGTAGTTAGAAAGTGCTACATCTTGTGTGTAGTGGGTGCACAGTCTGTCTTCTCTTGGGAGCCATGTCTGCCAGTGGCAGCCTTTCTCAATGGAAAGTCTGTACATTGTACAGGATTTCATTAGTTTTGGATCAAGTCACAGAGTCACAAAACTCAGGTATTCTGCCACTGTGTATTCTCTGTTTAGGGCCAAATAGCATTCCAATTTTCTCTGTTATTTCTTGGGTTCATTCTTACTAATATGTCAGGTAGTTTTCTTTTTGTTTTTTTATGGTTTGGTTTAGTCAAGTGAGGTTTCTGTCTGTACCTCTGTTTGTGTCAGGCATCTCTCTACAGTCTCCACACGCCCTCTCTCTTTTAATCTTTCTCTCTGTTTTCTCTCTGTTTTCCTCCTTTCCCTATCTAGAGCTCATCTCTCTGCCCATGTCACCATTTTCTCTCACTCTCATTCTCTGTTGCTATCCATCCCTCACTTTGAAGTGACTGATGGACTGATTGACTTTGACTGATGACCTTGCATTCATGGAGGAATGCAGAATAAATACTAAAGTGTGCTTTTAAGGCTTAGTTTTAATGATCAGTTTGTCAGTTTCAAGTGTATAATTATTACCATATTCATTTCTTACCAAAACAGTTTTTAACTGCTAGTCATTTACACACACTCACAACACACACACACACACACACACACACACACACACACACACACACACACACACACACACACACACACACACACACTGCTGGCAAAATCTGGTGTATTTCCTCAATACAATCTTCAGGACTGACTGTTATTTGCGTAGTGATCAGGTTGAATTTGTGTATTCAGGCATTGTCACAGTGCGAAGCGTTGTGACTGTGAGCTTATAGATCTACTGTTTTTGGCGAGCGACACGGTTGTGCGACAATTTTGACAAATTACATAATGAAGCTTCGGTGTCCATGTGTCCAGACTGAGACACATGCTCACAGACAGACTGTATGTTCAGGTTCACGGCATCCCTTGGTGGCGGCGGGGGGTGAGGTGGGAAGTATTCACTGGTTCACCTGGCGACCCTTTGCACACTGCACTTTTCAAAGTCATAACCTGCAGCTGGTAATGGATGGAAATGTCCTTCAAATGACACGTTATTATATATGATCTTAGATCCCACGTACAGGAGGGATAACAAATGGAAAATGAGAACACGTACACACGTCTCCCTCTTTTTTTAAGGGTGGGAGAGAATAAGAGTGTGTGTGTGTGTGTGTGTGTGTGTGTGTGTGTGTGTGTGTGTGTGTGTGTGTGTGTGTGTGTGTGTGTGTGTGTGTGTGTGTGTGTGTGTGTGTGTGTGTGTGTGTGTGTGTGTGTGTGTGTGTGTGTGTGGATGTAACACTGCAGTGAAGACCTATGGCCATTAGTCATAATGTGACTTTGAGAAATGGACTTGAGCCTAAAATAAAATAATACTCCTCAGCAAAACCAATCTGCTGGGAGATCTGTTCTAGGTCAGCTGTGTGTGTGTGTGTGTGTGTGTGTGTGTGTGTGTGTGTGTGTGTGTGTGTGTTGTGCGCTGTGTGCTGTGTGCGTGTGCGTGCGTAAGTCTCCCTGTGGAGCTTGGAGTGAGAGATATTGAAATTCACTATACTAAAAAAAAACAAAGCAGTGGTCAAAAGAGTTGGAAGTTTATCGGTGTGTGTGTCATGTCACTCCTTGAGTGAGTGAGTGCTAGTCTGAAAACCATACTAAAATATGATATTTTAGTAGTAAAACTCTACATTTATGCTTTGGACTCGGAGGTGTGCAGACAGAGTGCAAAAAACGACCTGGATTTTCATGGGTATAAGCTTCAAAAAGATATTAACCAAACAAAAACAATTTTTTTGGGGAAGTTAGTATTTCAAACACAAATCCCTCTCTCCTACCGCAGTAAGGTATAGACAAAGAACTACAACCTCATTTTCATTTCAAACGGTCCCTGCACACTTGTCTCAGCCTGTACATGGAGACCAATGTTACTTCAACGTCCAACTTGGATGACGGCTCGTTTTGATAAAAATGTGGTTGTAGGCAGCTCGATATCTACTACAGTACGAATTACGAAAGACTACCGTACCATACCTTACAACTGTCTTGTCTCTCCCTCGCATGCAGTGGTTCCCAAACTTTTTATATTGTTTTATTCAACTATATACTATTTTGAAAAAGAAATGTAGCATAATATGTTACATTTGTTTTTCATACACACAGCGAGTGCATTTTTTGGAAAATGCACTCGCTGTCCCTCACTTTTGTCTGAGACTGTAGTATGACGAAGTAGGACATTAATTTACGAAAAAACATAAAGGTTGAAATATGGAGATACAAGTTTCTGAGCAACGATATGACGCTTGAATCAATAATCAATTAGGACCCAGGCACCCTATGCTGCAGTAACAGCCTGACAGGGTGTTCAAATCCCGATCCGACGACCTTTGCTGCGTGTCACTCCCCATCTCTCTCCCCATTTCCTGTCAGTCTACTGTCCTATCATTAAAGGCATAAAAAGCCCCAAAACAAATCTTAAAAAAGAAATGGAGTGAAAGAGCAATCATTGCCTACTGAGCAAGTTTATTTTTAAAAGTGGCCATAACATTTTAGTAAGTACAGTTTTGATCAATATGTTCAAAATAAAACTGCGTAACAGTACTGCTTCCTACAGTTGTGCTACAGTTGTGTAAAATACATTTCTCCTTTTTCCACTTTCTCTCACATACTCCATTGACCGTGACATTGACCGTGACAGTGCCCTGTCACGGTCTCCCTCTCAGCTTTTCCTCTGTATGCTAGGCTATAACGTACTGTAAACATGGCTAACGTGACTTTGTCTACCTACAGATGACTGTACTCCATTTCCTCCATGTCCGTCTTCCAGTCTGCCCCTCTCTCTCTTCTCTGTTCTCTCTCTCTCTCTCTCTCTCTCTCTCTCTCTCTCTCTCTCTCTCTCTCTCTCTCTCTCTCTCTCTCTCTATTGGTTAATCTCTAGGTTATGTAAACAGCGAAATATGATCCCTACCACGAGAGGCGTGTCTTTGTAGAACTGTGGTAGTGTGTCAGAGGTGAACATTTGTCTGTGTGTATGTGTGTGCGTGAATGTGAGCGTGCATGTGCATAATGCATTGCTAGGCAGGCTTCCACTTCAGGAGGCTGCAGTGGTTTCTTCTCTCTCCCTTCTTTTTCTCCTCTCTCCTCCTTCCTCATCTTTCCTTACATCTCTTTCCTCCTCTCACTTTTCTCTCCTCCCTGTTCCTCCCTCCTCACATTTATCGTTCCTCTCTGTTCTCTCCTCCCGGCACCTCCTCTCTTCTTCTCCTCCTCCTCTCTCCTCTCCTCCCTGCACCTCTCTCCTCCCTCGCTCTGCATGTCACGCTGCTGCCTCTCCCAAATCTGTGTAAAAATGTAGGTTAGTGTGTGCAGCCATGTGAGGCTATATGCCCCCTTCCTGTGTGTGTGTGTGTGTGTGTGTGTGTGTGTGTGTGTGTGTGTGTGTGTGTGTGTGTGTGTGTGTGTGTGTGTGTGTGTGTGTGTGTGTGTGTGTGTGTGTGTGTGTGTGTGTGTGTGTGTGTGTGTGTGTGTGTCCGTCCTGTTTGTGCATGTGTGTCTCTGTCTATGCATGTCCTGTTTCCAAGTGCCTCCCCTCTGTGTGTGTGTGTGTGTGTGTGTGTGTGTGTGTGTGTGTGTGTGTGTGTGTGTGTGTGTGTGTGTGTGTGTGTGTGTGTGTGTGTGTGTGTGTGTGTGTGTGTGTGTGTGTGTGTGTGTGTGTGTGTGTGTGTGTGTGTGTGCGTGTGTGTGTATGTGTGTAATTGATAATCCTTGAAGCAGTGCGGTTTTACAGAGGTCCTGAGGTTCATACAGCCCCCTCCCATAACACTATCTCTCTCTCTCTCGTCTTACTTTACCTTTCTCTTCTACTTTTTCACATTTTCATTCTCACTCCCCTCTTCCATCTCTTTTTTCTAGCTCATCAGTCAGTCACCTTCATATGTCCTTTCATCCCTCTGTTTCCATCCGTTTCATCTCGCTACACTTTTCTCATAGAGCTCGATAATCTATTTCTCTTGTTTTATTGTCTGCTCACAATTTTGCCATCTTATAAAAAGCCTCATTCTTTGCCTTTCCCCATTTCCTTCCTTTCAACAAATACTCTCTTTTTCTATCATACTCTCTTGCTCTGTCATTCTTTACCTCAAGTGCAAAAGTTTGCTTTCATCCTCTCAAATTGTCCTTTGGCAAATACACAGCAAAATCCTGGGTGTGAATTTGCTGTGTAGTGGTCATGACTTTACTGATATTTGATGTGATTGTAGATGTTTTAATTTCAGCCGCTTCCTATTCTTCTTATCTTAGTTTTTTCCTTTAGGTATCACGCTTTTCTCCTTGTCTATCCTGGCCTCCTTCACTGTTCTCTGTATCTTGAGAGAGATGGACCTAAGCGAAAGTGTTTTCATATGTGCGATTTAGGTGTTGATGGTGAGTTTCCAGCTTTTTAATGTGTCGTAATGACAACTGAAGCCAAAGGCTAATTAAAAACACATTATTCTGTTCATCTTCCACTTTCCATCACTATGTCAATCTCTCTGTGACTCTGTCACTCTTTTTCCTTCCCTTCTTTCACCTCTCCATCCCATTTTTCCTCTGTCCATTCCTGTTTGAACTCTCTACCCAGCTCTGTTACCTAAGAAAGCCCGGCTGAAGTGGGCGTGGCTTGGTGACATCACCGTGACTCGGGTTGTCAGTTGGCAGGAGTGACAGAGTAACGGAGGGGAGGAGTTAGACAGGAAAGGGAAAGGAAGGGGGTTCTCTACACACGGCAGACAAGGGCTGCTTTCAGCGACTCATTGTTTTGTAATTGTCCCAATGGCCTCCCATCCCCTAATGTGGTATATCGGGAAAGCAAGGCTCCGGTGGGCATACTGACGCTACCTCTCGCACACACACACTGTCTTTCTCACACACGCATACTAAAACCCTGCCGTCGGAAAGCCAACCTGATACATGTGGGTTCTGTCTGTTATCTGAAGTTAGAAAGACAGTGAGTGAGTGAAAGAGAGGGAGAGGGAGAGGTATGGACAGGACGCCGAAGTAAGAGAATACAGCAAATCTTTGACACCTGACATGGGTGAGTAGCTGTATTTTACTCTCTGTCTATCTATCAGTCTCTCTGTTTGTCTCTCTGTGTGTCAGTCTGTCTCTCTGTCTGTGTGCCTGTCTGTGTGAGTTTTTTTCTGGCATGCATCCTAGTAGACTTGCTAAGCTGTCTTGCTATATGTCCACTTCCTGCCTCCATCTATAAGTCTCAAAGTATCAGTGTCTGTCTGTTTGTCTTTCTGTCTGTCTGTCTGTCTGTCTGTCTGTCTGTCTATCAGTAAGTCAGTCTATCTTTCTGCCTCTCAGTTGGTTAGTCTGTCTATCACTGAACCAGTCTGTCTGCCTGTCACTCTGTGTGTGTGTGTGTGTGTGTGTGTGTGTGTGTGTGTGTGTGTGTGTGTGTGTGTGTGTGTGTGTGTGTGTGTGTGTGTATGTGTAGGTATTAGTTTTATCACGCTGACCTATATAGGAGGTAGTGCCAACTCTGTGACCGGAGCAGTCACATGCAGTGCACCTCACTCAGTGTTTCATAAGAACTGTTATGAAATGACGGCAGCAAACTTGTCCTTGTCCTTCAAAGTTCCTCTTCTATAGGTTTAAGATATGGTTTTGTACCAGATGAGACTTGGAATGTTATATACAGTACTGTATGTTTTTCTTTTGTAGAAGTTATCTGATAATTAAAAAACATGAGGTATTGAGCAGTAGTATTTTAACTTGATTTTAGGTCTGTCGTTTAGTTTTATTATTTTTTAAATGCCATAAAATAAGTTATATAGATTTGGGGATTAGAGCAGCTTTTTTAGGTGACCTTTAATGCTAAGATCAATCTTCACATTCAAGATTCAAGACTTAATTTGAATCTACTACTCACACAAGTACACAAGAGTAAGATTCTTTGGTTTCAGTGAACATTGTAGCAACATAGTAGCAAGAATAACAAAAGAAAGAATTAACTATACATTTTATCACACTGAACTACAGTAAAGTTGGTCCCAACCGTCTCAGATCTTGTCTGACATCTTTCTCTTTGAGGAGACAAAATTCTGATGGCACTTTCTGCATTGCTAATTCTGTCAACTTTTCAGCCATATCAGTCCTTTCTTCTTGGGGTTTACTGGCATTTGGAGGATGAGTAACCCCTTAGGCTAACACTTCGGATAACTCTAGCACAGGAATGTTGTGTAACAGTATTGTAAGAAAAGGCGAGTTTTTGCATAGGAATGTTGTGTTTGAAAAATACCTGAACTGTGAAGCTATTACATAAATAAGAGAGTTTGACATAAGAATGGGGCTCAAGTGTCTGAAAAGAAGTATTTCTTAACAATTGACCAGTCACAAGAATGAGTTGGTTTTCACCAAACAATGTCTTGAGTATGAGAGTAGCACTTCAGTTTATGAAAGTGTTATAGAACAGTGGATCTCTAAGTGGAGTCCAGAGACCCTCAGAATTCCTTGAGCGGGTTCCAAAAGCAAAAGGACCCTTTCAGGCAGGGACGGATTAACCCCCGCACAGGGTTTTTTTTGTTGGCTAAAACTTTTTTTTTGTGGGGGGGGGCTAGTGAAAGTTACAGGTATGGTGTGTATGATATGAAATCCTTAATCATAATCCATCATATATGGAAGGGCCCCAGGAGCCCTTGGAGCCCAGGAGCCCTAGTCAGGGCCTCAGACCCAGCGAGAATCACTGCTGTAAATACAGAGGCGGGGCCCACACATTTGATATTTGATCAACCTATAGATTTCATTTAAGTACATTGTCGATGGCCGCGCTGCCAAGTTCCCCCGAAGGGACCCTGAGAGCCAAGGGCCCCTGGAGGCCACGGCCACGACGGGTCAGGTCTGTAACTCCCAGAGCTATGGCGGTTCTTGAAATTAAAAGGTTTTAGAACCACTGTTAAGAAGGAAATAGGTGCATTTGACATTTGTTTAGCATTTTTGTCAGGTACCTGGAGTTGCATTTTCAAACAAATTGCATTTATCATGAGAATGTTGAGTGAGTGTTTGAAGTGAATTAATATATATATACAATACTGTATATATATATACACAGTATTTATACTGACAATTGGAGATACTGTAAGAATGCAGGTACACCTCAAAGTCTTGAACTGTTCTAGAAGTAGAGGATGCCCACAGAGAATAGGCACAGGAAGTAGTTGAGCAATAAATGACTTTGGTGCAAAAGTATACACCAAAGTATACTCTTTGTATCTGTCAAAGAGTTGATTTTGGCAGGGGAATGTTGTATGAGGACGACTTTAAGTCTGCACCTGAAACGGGCAGATCTGTCAGAAAAATGTCATGTGAGACAGAGCATGACTGCTGTAGAAATAGTGTGAGACCCGTCAGACCACCTACAGTACATACAATCTGAGGCTTCCCTTTACATTTTGACTCGTCATATTTATAACTGACTAGTTCAAGGTGAGGTTCTAAAATGTGGATGCAGGACACATTTGCATGTAAATGGACAGTAAAGTTCGATCTGATCTTTCTCAACATACGTATAGTTATGGCAAATTGTGTTTTTGAGTAGCTCTGAAATCTTACTACTTGAACTATGTGAGGGACCTGCCTGTCAATCAAGTGCAAACACATAATTGACAAGCTGTAGTGATTCAGGTGCCGATACTTTGTTTATAATAGCCAGAAATCCAGCATCGTTAAAAGTTCCTATTCCGCTGCTGCCAACAACAGTGTATTCAATAAAACTACCAAAAAATTAATACAGAATAACTGAGAGAGTCCTACAGTAAGGAGTATGATCAATAAATAAAACGGAGTGAACATACATTGAAATGTAAAATTATAGCTTCCCAAGTGTACTACAGCACTTTTAGTTATTTTGCTAGAATGTGTTCTGGGTATTGTGGATGTTAGAATATCAATCTTACTTTGTTTTATATACTGTAGTTGTCAGGAATGTAAGTCAAAACGATTAGTTCTCAGTCTGCATGACACAGTCACAGAGTCACAGATGAGGAGACCTGTGCATTTGACACAAATATCTGTGGATACATTGCTCCAGTCATGTCCCATGCCATGAGTCATGTCCTTCCTTTCCAGCCCTACATACACACTTACACACTGTTTCTGTGTGTGTGTCTCTGTGTCTGTCAAGCCACATTTATTTATAAATCACTTCTAAGGAAACAGCGATAGCCTCAAAGGGCATAGATAGAAAATTGTGTTTATCTTATGTATACAGTACTTGCCTGTCTTGCCATACCTGTGAAAGTGCGCATCTCCATATCTCTTTTGTGTGTGCGTGTATCTGTGCGTGTTATGGAAGATGGCTTTCTAGGGAATGAAAGCAATGAGTGGCTGGTCGTCCGTTGGCGTCCCCCTGCAGGGGCCCCAGCTCCAGCGTGAGAGGTTATGTAAGTTTCTCAGCTGCCAGCCCTCCTCCCTGCCTGCCTGCCTGCCTGGCTGCCTCAGTCTCAATGCACATTGTTTTTATCGAGCATTTCACACCAACCAACCAGCCAGTCAGTCAGTCAGTCCGGCAGACAGCCAGTCAGTGAGTCACTCAGTCACTAGGGCAGGCAGGAGAATCAAATCCATAACATACAGGACAAAACAGTAGGAGAGGAAAGAGAAGAAAGAGGGAGAGATTGTTTTTCTACTTCTTCTACTTCTTCTGTTTCAACTTGTTCAAGACTCCTTCCAAAGAGGAGCTTGAGTGTGTTCTGCAGTGAGCTTGGAGGAATACCTGCAACAGATCGAGAGACAAAGCGAGAGAGAGACAGAGAGAGAGAGGTTAAAAGAAAGTAGGTGAGTCAGAGCAAGGAAAGAAAGAAAGACAGGACAGGAGAGACTGAGAGCAGAGTCTTCTCTCAACGCGCTCCGACACACAGACACCACGGCAAGCATGCTGCTTTTGGATGAATCTGAGTCCTTTGCAGGTAGGTGACATCATCGCTCTGACCCCTGTGGTTGACATTGTGACCTCCCATCAGAGTCACCTTTGACCTCTCGATCAGAATGAAGGAAAGCATGTGTGTGTATGTGTGTTTGAGAGAGACATTATGGAAACATAGAAGGACTGAGACACAGACAACAGTTCTAGGAATTGTAATTTGTCTAGGACAGAAGCAAAACAACGGCTGTGGGGTTTTGGTGGCCATTTTAGATGTCGGGGCACTGTCCTGAGTTCAGTTAACATCACTTGGCAAGATCCCGAGAAGTTAAACAGGTTATAATCAACTGACCTCTCCCCAGAGACATGTTTGACAGAAATAGAGCATGAATGAAAGAGAGAGAGAAGGAATATGGATTGAAGAGGAGGGCAACTGAAAATTGGATAAAACAAGAGGGGATTACTGAAAAAGATGGAAGATGAACAAAAACATGAGTGTGTGAAGGGTGGTTAAAGTTGAAAGAGAATAAGTGATGCTAAACATTGTACATGTGTTGTCCGGCAGCTCAGTTACTTAACGTCGTTGTGTAACGCTGATTCTCACATAATGCATTCCTCTGTACCATTCATGTTATTCTCTTTCTCTCTTTTTTCCTCTAACAATCTCTTATTTTACTCATCCTCTTTCTTTCCATTCTAGCCTTCATTAATCGTTAATCACACTCTTTCAGTCCTTTTTATCGATTATTTTCTCCATCTATTGTCTGTTGGTTCTCTGTCTCCGGCTCATGCTCTCCTCCCTTCATGCCGGCTACCCGGCGCATGCTGCCTGTCTCCCATTGGCTGTTTCTACGGTTACCTAAACCAATGCTGTGATGTGATTGGTGGGTTAGCGTGGGTCTGTCCCAGGGAACATGTGGTGGCAGGACAACACAGAACTGGGTGACTGGCAGTGTTGCCATGTCGGCTTATTATAAACTTTGTTATAAACTTTGGATTGTTTTTCTGTCAAGTTCCTTGTAAATATTGGTAGTTGCGTTTTTTTAGGCTTGTTTCTAAAGTGTAGGTGCTTATTTTGGGCTTACTTCTAACGCTGATTAAACCAGTGGTTCTCAAACATTTTCATGTCAAGGACCCCCTAATTAATATGTAATTATATTTTGTGGCAGGGACCCCCCATACAATATTTGTGTTGTATAAATGTTTCAAAAATATTCTACATTTCCCTCTTTTCTCAAGATTATTTTTGAAAATAACAGATCTACCAGCTCGCAACGTGTGGCATTGCGACGTGTTGTGAGCTTGCAGATTGGCTATTTTCAAACTTTTCAATTAAAATGTTCAAATAGCCGATGTATATAGGTTATATCGCTTCTTTTGGCTTGTTTTCATAGATTGCTCGGTTGCTTATTTCTCACAGCCGGAAACACCAAATGTTTGGGTATAATGATGAAAAGAGGGAGGAGAGGAAGGAGTAAGGATGTGAGCTCCGTCTCAGTTTGCAGGGTTTTTTCCACAAGGATTATGTTCTTTGTGCATTGTGAAAGCCTGAAGGTTTAAGGTATTCGAGACATTTATAAAGGCATTGTCTGCTCTATTAGACAAGCACAGAACAGTAAACTTATATGGAAAGAGATGAGAAAGATACGACAGAGAGCACATGAGACACATTATGGGCTGAATTTGAACTTCAAATCTCTCTCCATGTTCACTCAATATTCTGCATACGTGCAAAGTTTTACAACAAATGCATTACTTGTTATCCCACTTCTGACATGCGCTTTTTCGATGAATTTAGTACAAAGGACCCCAATGGAAACAAGCCATAGTGCTTTCTTGGGTTTAAAATCCTCTTACCAGACCTTGTATTGAACTGTACTACCCTGTGCTTGTCTTCACAAACTCTTAATAAAGTAACCTCGCGTCACCAGTCTTTCCACCTCGGAGGAAAGCCTGGTATGCGTTACTAAAGACCCGTGTGATCCGGGCTAGGCCACGCCTACTGAAAAAAAAAAAATAATAATAATTCTCTTTCCGGATTGTGCCGATCCGGTTTTGCGGTGCCGCTTTGTTTTGGTTCCCCAATCCCTATTTAAATGGAATAGAATTTCCCCGTGGGATAATACAGACGCTAAATAGTCTCCGGAAAGTACACTCACATTTATATAGACTTATTTTGGGGTGAAGTCTTTCCGGATTTGCAGTTCCGGCCGCCTGATGACGCGGTTGGCGCACCTGGTGACGTAGGGTTACTTCCGCTCCCGACCGGATCATAGACCCGAAAAGGTATGCTTCCCAGGCTATTAATAAAGTATTCAATCAATCAATCAATCAATGTTAAATCACTTCAAGACAAAGCAGGCGCGCCAACAACGAGACCTCGAGGCTTGGTGAACAAGGCCCTATAGACGAGCAAGTGCCCATGCCTAGCAGCCGATGGCCTCGCCCGTCAGAATAGCCAAGACGTGGTGGACAGAATACCTGTAGGTTATCACATGAACCAAAACGATTGCTCCACCCCCCCCCCATCTCAGCCATTCACAGGGCATATTGATCACTTCTGTCCTATCTCCCCCAGGACGGCCCAACGTTGGGTCCAGGGACCCCCAGGGATCCTTGAAGGGGTTCCAAGGGGGTCCACAGCTAAAATAATTGATCTTCACCACTACTACTGTACATGTACAAGTAAATATAACTAGAGAATATACAAGAATGGCTATTATTTTGATCAGAATGTCACTGTTATCTCTATACCTATACAGTACATAGACAGTAAATTAATTCTGGACCAAATGACAGACCATATCAGACCAATTCATGTCTTTCACAAAAAACTAATTTGAACCCCCCTGGGGTTGGTATTGTCTCCTTCCTTTTTACCCGTCTTTCCCCTCTACTCAAAAATATCCAATCTGTGAGCGTGTAGATCTGCTATTTTTGATCATCACCTATTTTTGCCAAATGTTGGCTTATTATGTTGACATGGCAAGAATAGGGATGCGTCATGTGGTTAAGTTGGGGTCCCAGAGATAAAAAGTCAAGAGGTCCTTGAAATTATAAAGGTTTAGAATTGCTGAGGATCCTCAATCCTTTAAAACAAGCTGTGTGTTATAGACCCTGAATACTGTTTGTGGGAACATGGCCTTGCCAGTCACACACCAAACCCAAAAGAACATGCTGTTCTCACATCTCTCCATCCCTCTCTCTCTCCCCACCCCTCTCCCTCTCTCTTTCTCCCCCTCTGCCTATCTGTGTGTCCCTCCATCTTTCTCTCCACCTCACTTTCTGTGCTCTGTATTCCGTTCTCTCTCTCCCTCCCTCTTTCAGGCCCCTTCTCTCTTTTACCCCACCCTCTTTCCCCCATCTCTTTCTCCTTTTCGTTCTCTCTCGCTCCATCCCTATCTCACCCTCTGTCTATCTCTGTCCCTCCACCTCGCATTGTCTTTGTATACAGTATGTACAGTACCATCTTGTTACTAGTGATGAATAGCTTATTGTCCAGGGTGACATCTGATCAATGACACCTCCACTCTGGCAGTACAGTGGGACGCACCTTTTCTATTCACTGTAATTCTATATGACGTCTCCCTTAAAATGGTTAAGTAGAGGCTCTTTTCACTCTGCTTCTATGAATGACCGTCCCCCATAAAAATTACAGCCTCTATAAAATCCAAATGATCGTGACCACACTGCAGTCTCCATTTATCCTAAATATTCATCAGTGATTTTGCCTATGAACGACCATGCATCTATGATGGTCTCCATAAACAGAGTGTGTTCCTGATTCTATTCTACAAATGATTCTCTATGTTTCAAATGGACCAAACTATATGGGTACACCCTGTTCATTCGTTGCAGCTGTGAATGACCTACTCCATTAGATAACCGCCTCGCTGCAAACTCTCTCCAACATGAACGACATTGTGCATTTGTTCTATTCAAATTCTAATTTGTGAAGGTCCGTCTTTGTAAACGGCCATGCCATTGCCATACTGTACGCACGTCAGGAACAACCTGTTCTGTTCAGCCTGGATGGATGCTGAACTGTGTGTGTGTGTGTGTGTGTGTGTGTGTGGGGGGGGGGGGGGAGCACGTGTTACCCGGCTGCTTTCATAAGCCGGCAGGATGGAGGATGTCGGCTCCACCGACCGCATGGCACTGCTCCCCGTCTCCCTAGTTTTTGTTTTTTTTCCTCTCTCCTTTTCTCTCTCTCTCTCTCTCCCCCCTGTTCCCTGTTTCCCCCTTTCGTTCTCTTGGTCTCACTTCATCCATGGTTCCCTCTCATTTATCTGTCTTTCGCTATACTTCTCGCTGGGTGTGTAGATAGTGATATTTCTTTTCAACATACCCATTTCTTTCTTGGTGTCAATATATACAGTACATAGCTGTATAATAATAATTTTCGTTTAAGTTATCTGTCTCCCCCTCTCTGTCTCATTCTTTCTCCATCTGTCAGCATTGCACAAGACTACTTTTACTTACTCTCTTTCTGCTATTTTATCCCCCATGTCTGTCTCATCCTCCCTCACTCCCATTCTTTCTCTATCTACATTCTCCTCTGTCAATCCTAAGATTTAGATTTGTGTAATTTTCAATCCATATGTTCCCACTCTCTTTTCGTTTTCTTCTCTTTCATTGTACTTCCTTGAGCTCACAGATGAGAAGATGATTTGCTTTTCTCCTTCCATTTTTTTATGCAGTCTTTCTACCATGGCTTCCCTTCTCATTTTGTTTTTCTGTTCATTCTACCAGTATTCTATCACTCATATCTCTGTCTTTGTCTCAAAGAAACCTAAAACTGTCATGTACCACCACAGAGTCTCGAATGCTCCCCATGTGTCTGCGTGTGCTACATAGTGTAATATAATATAATATTACAGTGGTCTTATTATGTGAGTTTGGTCATAAGACCCTGCCAGACCCATAACAATCACATGACACAAGCAAACAGATAGCAGCCAATCTCATGAATATTGATGTACAGTATTTGTTCATGCAGACAAGCTGTGAAAATACCAGATTAATGAGTGTCGAATGGTTTGGCTCTCGTTATCTACGTCTTTTGGCACAGCGGCTTCACCCTGGAATAAATTATAGAACTGTACGTACAGTATATATGCCAACTAAACTGGATGGGGGAACCGGTTAAATAATAGGCCCTTTGTGCTCGGCACTTTATAACTCTGGAATTCTTCTAAACTTGATGGTTCAAAAATGTTGTGTTAACCTACTTTTGGCATTTACTGGAAGTCCCTTGGGGGCAGAGTGTGGTGAAGAGTTGTAGCTGCATGGCAGTTTTGTGGTTTTTCTTATGCGACAGCTTGCGTCCCGCAGGCGCTCATAAAAACATTTAAAACTGTTAAATAATTTTGTAACGGTGAAAAAAGTCAAGTCTTGCTTCCTGAGAAAAAGATGTTATAATCTGACCACAGTAACAGGATTAATGTCTAAAAAGTGCTTTGTAAATATCACGTCTGAAAATTGCATGTACATGTCCCACATCTAAAGATTTGGGACATTTAACACTACATGGTTGTGTATTAAGAATCAGTTCTTGCACATAATACAGCTTTCTTCAGAAACCAATACCTTAAAAATAGTTGTAAATATCTTTTGTTTGTCTTAAACATGACAAAAAAAGATGCATGCAGAACATAAGCTATTGATTATGCAAATTTGACGGCAACAACATAGTGCTAAATCTGGCTGCAGTTAGAAAATGACATACAGTATATTGCTGGGTACATTTTTATGTAGATGTAAACTTTGTCCAGTTTGTTTTTGTGTGGGTGTGAGTTCCTGCTAATATCAAAGCATTGTGTTAGAGGTTGTTGACAGGCCCAAAGTACAGGCAGTGCTCTGGACAGAGGCAGGAGATGGCTTATGTAATGAAACATAGTGGTGAGAGTTAGTAGAAGTTTCCAGACGTTTGTGTGTGTGTGTGTGTGTGTGTGTGTGTGTGTGTGTGTGTGTGTGTGTGTGTGTGTGTGTGTGTGTGTGTGTGTGTGTGTGTTCTTTGTTTCTGTCTCTCCTCTCCTCTCCTCTCCTCTCCTCTCCGCTGTTCCATTCCCCTGCCCTTCTCTATGTTGTCTCCTCTCCTCTCTAAGCTGTTCAGACCAGCTGTGACACACTAGCCTAGAATTCCTGGTTCACCTCCCCTCCCTTCTGCCGGGTCTCTGTCCTCTCTCTCTTTCTGTCGATCCCCGGCTCCCCCTTGGTATAGAAGTGTCCCTGAGCAAGACACTGAACCCCTAACTGCTCCTGAAGAGCATGTTGTGCGCCTTGCATGGTTTCCTCCGCTATTGGTGTGTGAATGTGTGTGTGAATGGGTTAATGCACATTCTAAAGTGCTTTGGATTTTATTGATAAATCACTTTTTAACAGTTGTTCTTTCTTTCTGTAGACTGGTTAAGTGTTTCACCTCTTTCACATTTTTGTTGTCACTTTACAGGGTGTTTATTTATTTAAATATTGCATTTTTGACTTCCATTATCTCTGGCTAACAGATCAGCCATGGTAAACAGGGTGGATTAACAGATTAACCTTGGTTAACAAATAGATTAGCCTTGGTTAACAGATGAACATAATAGCTCTGGTTAACACACAAACAGACTGTCTGTCAAGCCACCAACTCTTATCAGTATCTATTGGTGTACAGTATGCATCTAGTTCTCGTTGGTTAATTTGACTGATTTCCTGTCTCCGTGGTTGAGCAACAGTCATATGTAATACAATTCGGAACTGACTTGCCTGGCATGAGCAGTGTCACTTAAAACATCAGAGACAAATTCATTAGGCGAGTTACACCACACATTGTTCCTCAAGGTTCAAGGTTTCTTTATTGTTACATCTTGTATCTTGTACAGGTACATAAGAGTACAATTATTTAGTTTTGGTTGCTCAAGACATTGTAATTTGAGAATTTGCAAGAATGTATACGGTGTGTGCGTGTGTGTGCGTGTGTGCCTGTGCACGCGTGCATACGGTTGTATAACTGTAGTTGCATAAGGGTCCCTTCTTCTCCGACCAGTCCATGTACTGGTGGCCTGTGTGTGAGTGAGTCTTGGCACAGAGACTTGTGTTCATGCACGACTATGTGCATGTGCTGACTGGCAGGCATGCGCTCTCCATTGTGTGTGTGTGTGTGTGTGTGTGTGTGTGTGTGTGTGTGTGTGTGTGTGTGTGTGTGTGTGTGTGTGTGTGTGTGTGTGTGTGTGTGTGTGTGTGTGTGTGTGTGTGTGTGTGTGTGTGTGTGTGTGTGTGTGTGTGTGTGTGTGTGTGTGTGTGCGTGCGTGCGTGCGTGCGTGCGTGCGTGTGCGTGTGTGTGCCCACGCGTGCGTGATCCGTGATTGCCAACAGGTGGTTAGGGATAGGCTGCAGGAAATGGGTCATCTTATTGTGTTGACAGGTAGAAGGAAGGGCAGAATTAAAAGAAGAGGGCAGAGATGAATAGAAAGAAATCTTTCCTACTAACCTCAATTCATGTCAACACAACCCAGTGACTCTGTTAGTACCTCCTTTGTTGCCATGACCCGCTTCCCCACAGAAGAAGACAGTCCTCACTGACCTCATATTCAGTCACAAATAAGAGCGAAATGGCCCCGAAATATGATCAATAGAGGAAGACAGGTCAATCGAGGCCTTTTTTCTTTGCCAATGTTGTGTTTCAGCTGAGAAAATGTGTTGTACATCCATCAGCCACTGTATTAATGAGTACTGGTGAATCATAAAGAAATATCCTCTCCGCCACCAAATTGCTATACATCAGTCAGTGACACAAATTACATACCTATTGAGGTAAAAAAAACTATTTGTGTGTGTGTGTGTGTGTGTGTGTGTGTGTGTGTGTGTGTGTGTGTGTGTGTGTGTGTGTGTGTGTGTGTGTGTGTGTGTGTGTGTGTGTGTGTGTGTGTGTGTGTGTGTGTGTGTGTGTGTGTGTGTTTACAGCTAGAGTATTTATTGACCGTACTCCTATAGTTCCGATTTTGTGTGGTGAGAAGGTCAGGAGTTGAGGGTTAGTTTAATTGAGTTAGAATAAAGTAGTTAAAACTATTGTGATGTGCTATGTTAACTACCCCACTTTCATAACCACTGCTCTAGACCAGTGCCTGTTCCACTTATATCACAGAACCAGTCAGGAAGCAGACCCTAGATTAGGCTCAGAATTGAACTCTTCGGCCGTTAATAATGAGGCAGGAGATGACCTCACTGATGGGAATCTTGGATGTCTCCTATTGCAGGCCTGGGGTCAGTCTCATTGAAGCTCGACATCTATTCTTCCTTCTTTGACTCTCTCTCTCGATACCATATACATACAGTAGAAGAATGACTCCCCAGGCTATAGTTTTATTTTCCTCATCTTCCTTCTCCCTCCTATCTTAACCACAGCAACACACTGGAGGGCACAGAGAGTACATACACACACACACACACGGCAGGTGTACACAAATGCCACGGCAGGTATAATGTGTCCCCACAGTCTGTGGCATACGTAGTTATTGTAATTGCACAGCAATATTGAAAGAACATACATACGCATGCATGCACACACACACACACACACACACACACACACACACACACACACACACACTACACGTTGGTTTGTCAGTGCGGTAGAGGGGTTACATAAACGGTTAACATACGTAACTGTTATGCAAGCCTGCTGGAGGCATATCCCCACTGTATCCCCGACTCTAACGCACGCACACACACACACACACACACACACACACACACACACACACACAGGGGGGGAATTTGGGAATTATTTTTGGCCAGTTTCAAATTGCCATTGTGGCCCCCCTCGTACCCACACTCTTTGTATTAAATAATAATTGTTGTGTTTGCGTGTCATGCATTTCCTGTCTGAGTTTAGGCCAATGACAGTGCTGATGTTCTGATGACTGTGACTAAGCAGTTTGTACATGAGACACTGGTTTCTTAAGGCATACATTTTTGGTGACTATTTCTTAGTGTAGCTATTTGCTGAGCCTTTTCCTCAGACTTTTTCTCAGTAGTACTTGGGCAGCGGCGTTTATTTTTTTTTCCTAGGATAACTAATGTGATTTTTTCTTTTTTGCTAAATCTAGTAAATGTTAATATTAAATATTAACATTTAGCTACCCAGCTAAATGTGATGAGTTACAATTATAATGTGTATCTTTATGTGTGTTTGTATGAAAATGCATTTGCTTTCATGTATGTGTTGGAAGGAGCCTTGGTTTAGACATTCCAGTCGTTATAAATGGCTTCCTGCCTGCTATATTTTGTGGCTTGTGTATATGTGTTTGTGTCAGGGGAAGACTTTGATCTTTTCGTGTCTATTTTATCTGTTGACCTTCACTCACAAATATTTTGTTGTTTTTTTCCAAGCACAAGTTCCCAGGAAATAAAGACAAAAAAAACGTTAGGGTTAGGTTAAGAGTTATAGCAGCCGAGAATTTCAGACCTACAGTAAAAGGTCTGCTATTCTCGTGACAAAGTGTGAATTGGGCTTTAGAGGGTTAGAGTTAGGTTTAGGGTTTAAGAGAAAATGTAAATACATACAAAATCATTGAAATACCAATGTGCGTGTGTGTGTATGTTGCAAGCAGGGACAGGGGGTATTGTGAATGTGGTGTGGATTGCATTATGCAATGTCGGTATGTATGTATGTGTGTGCGTGCGTGTGTGTGTGTGTGCGCATGTAGATACAGTGTCACACAGACAAGTAGTCCCTTTATCTGAGTGGCTATTTTGATTGGACGGCTGCCATGCTTGCGTTTAAGTATCAATTCTACAGAGCCCGAAATTAAAGGGTGTGTGTGTGTGTGTGTGTACGCGCGTGTGCGCGTACACGCACGCGATTTCTTCGATGCCAAAGAGGTTTTGGGTTTCCAGGGTCCTCAATAGGGACTGGGAGTATAAAACACGCCACATTACAGTAGTTACATAATGATGAGTGTGTGTTGTGTAACCTATCCTCACTCTCTAAGTCTATTACCTCAGAACCTACAGTGTAGTGTACATGTTTGTGTGTGTGTATATGTATGCGGCAGTTGTTTGTGAGTCTGACTCTGTGTCTATATGTGTGTTTATTTTTTGTGCGTGTTTGTGTATGTCTATGTCTATTACTTATTTCAGACCTGTCCTTGAACTCATTGGTTCTGCACAATTGCTTCACCCCGACGCAACGGTTTGCTCTGGTTCTACATCAGTCTGAAGTGAAAATGGCCTTTCATACGTTGTCCCCGTCACTCCAGGGGTGAAGGCTGCACATTCTCACTGAAAGTCATTATAATTCATTTTTGCTGAAGCTTTCCATTGTGGTATGAATCAGATCATTCCGTAACTGTTTTGGTGTTTTTGAATACTGCCCTAAGACATAAATCTTCTGAGGGGTTTAACTTTATTTGCACATAAAATTATGCTTATGACCGGCAACCTGCAGTATTTTAACTGGACAACTCCTCTGCATGGGATAAAATCTCAGTTGTATCATGTTGAATCTTTCTCAAGTTGCATTCTTATATACTGTACTTGTCTCTACTCTATGAAGTGTAGCTTAACTTTTGTCAAAGCCCTTTTGTTGTGTGTTGTCCATGGGTGGTAATCTAAGAATTCAGCATACCTTTCTTTCAATACTTCGGCACCCCAGGACCCGTTCCAGATCTAAGGCCAGTACCTTTGGTCAATGGAACTGGCAGGACTGGCGTATGGATGTCTTTTGGTGTTCCCTCCCACGTGAACAGTGGGATAACGTAAAAAAAAAAACGCATCACAGTGGGACTCAAATCCATAGTGTGAGGCCACTCTGCTAAACGCTGAGCCACTGAGCCAAGCTGGAATAAAAGGAGTGTGGGCACTCAAAGCAGAAGCCCAAGAAGGCCTTGTTCTTATACTAGACCGAGGTGTTCTTATACCAGACCAAGGTATTTTGTGTGTGTGTGTGTGTGTGTGTGTGTGTGTGTGTGTGTGTGTGTGTGTGTGTGTGTGTGTGTGTGTGTGTGTGTGTGTGTGTGTGTGTGTGTGTGTGTGTGTGTGTGTGTGTGCGCGTGCGCGCCCCTCTCTCACTCGATTCTTTGTCTGCTCGCCATGGCTTTATCTGTGAGTGCCCATTTATGTGAATGTGTGCGTGTGTGTTTGCGTGTGTGCGTTTGTGCACTTGCCCGTTGATGGTAAGACACTGTTCATTTCAGGAATGGTTACATAAGTGTTCTTTAAGGCAGGTAGGGAGGGAGGGAGAGAGAGAGAGGGAGGTATGAGGAGAGTAGCCAGGGTGTCTGAGTGAACATATGAATAGAATCTGATCAAATTTCTGCATCTTTTTCACTTTTTTATTCACATTGGGAATCACATTTATCTTTTTCCTGTAGTTGGATTTTTGTCGTTTTAGTTTTTGTCGTATGTTGCTTATATTTTTAATTTACACATCTCTCTCTGGGTGTTATATGGACTATTCTCTGTATTTCCCTCTCTGTTCCTGTGACCTGGTCCACACCCAGACATCCATTATGTAAACTATAGTTTAGGCTTCTGTTTTATGGCTGTGTTGTTACATCACACACACAGTTAGATCTGACATTAGACGTATCTGGTGGCTGAACACAGGACACAAAAACGTGAATGAACCTGTAACGCTCCATTTACACAGAGTTGACCACTTAGGCCGCCCTACTGTGACATCATCACGTGTTGTGAGCTTGTAGACCTGCTATTTCCGCCAACCAAAACAAGAAAATGCCAAAAACAGGTCAGGTCAGAAAATGCCCATCAGTGTGCGAGCGTTTCATCGTTGTTATTATCATTGTTATTTTTTCCCGCTCAGCAACTGGGGTGTGGATGTGCACGTCTTTCTATTCTTTTTATTTCTTTTTCTCTGTTATGTTAGAAAATCTGTTGTATCTCTTTCTCCTGTTAAACGATTCTTTGTTTGTCCTGACCTCCTGTTGTTACTGTCCTTGGCACTGTAGTCTTATATAATGCAAGACTGTTTTTTGGCTGCTAACCAATTGGAGCAGTAGTGTGTTTCCGCTAACCTGATCTTCCTGGAACCTGGAAGGAGATAGACAATACCTTCTGATGTCATCCTGGCTTTTTGTTCCCACTCCTACAGCCCTGCATCATTGTACTGACACACTTTTGGGGCTAATTTTGTGATAAACCACTTATGGGTCCATGCAATTCAGTCATGCATCCATTTGTTTGTTAATTGGAAAGTCATGTTTGGAAATGGCAATATGCATATTGTGTGTGTGTGTGTGTGTGTGTGTGTGTGTGTGTGTGTGTGTGTGTGTGTGTGTGTGTGTGTGTGTGTGTGTGTGTGTGTGTGTGTGTGTGTGTGTGTGTGTGTGTGTGTGTGTGTGTCCGTGCGTGTTTAGTGTGTATTTGACCTCGTATGTTAGCATATGTATGTCAGTATTTCATAAGCCATCCATATTTGTGATCCAGCTCTTACATAATACTCAGATCTGGTTCAGTGTGTCAATGACGACAAAATTACTGGCAGAGAGAGACAGACAGACAGACATACAGACAGATGGCAAAGAGGGGATGAAATGGGAGAAAGAGGAAGAGAAAATGAGTGGCAGGAGACGAGCACCTGGGAGAGATGGAGCGAGAGAAATAAAGAGGAAATGGGGGAACGAGAGAAAGAAAAGGAAAAGGAAGGAAAGGGATGAGGAAGAACAAAGTAGAAAGAGAAGGGAGGAAGTAGAGGACAGATGGCTGACTTACACAATAAAATCCCAGTGATAATTTGAGTATAAAAAATGGACCCAAGTGGAAATGAACAGATATAGGTTTCTATTTTCTTAAGGTTTGACACTAATAAGAACAAACACACTCACAAACATAGGCTTCCTTACAGTTTTTCATGCTTTCACCAACTCTCTCTTCTCCAGTCTCCGCGTGTTATTGACTCAAATATCTTCATTTTATCATGCCCCAAAACTAACCATTCCCTCTCTGTCCACACAGACAAATCCCACAGTGCCTCCTTCAGCTCGGAGAATGACATGCAGGGATGCGACCCTGAAGTGGGGTGGCAGTGCACGGCTTCCCCCTCAACCTCGCCCTCGGGGGAGACGCCGGCCCATCCTCCCCCCTCCTCTCGACCCCCGTCACGGCCGGCCAGCCAGAGCCCATTGCCTCCCTCCTCCCTCGGCCTGGCAGGAAGCAAGAAGAGGTCCTCTAAACCATCTCACATGAGACGAAACATAAGGTATGAGACCTTAGGAAGAGAACTACCAATATAGGAGAATGGATGGTCTGTCACCCTGGGTGTTTTTCATTTATTGGGATAAGACAATGGGAACGATTAGAGTAGCTGTGTCCAGTCATGCACCACATAGAGCCAATGAGCCGTCCTCGTTCTAACAAGACACTACACCAGGTGATGCTAGAGCTAAAGCTCAATTTATAGTCCGTAGTAGAGCCTTGCCTTAGGAGTGGGGTCCCCGGGGGATCCAGCGCAAATCTCACGTGAGCGGACAGTTTTTAAATGAACAGTCAAAAGAAAAAACCTGCAGGCCCAGCAGTACTCTGGATTTGTGCACCTGAATCATGCAACAGTATGGGTGGAGCACTGTTGTCACAGTACCCATGTAACACCCGGGATTCTAACCCGGGTCTCCCGCGCAGGAAGGGACACCTATTAAGCCAAACATCTTAACCAATTGCCTATTGAGCCACTCTGCTACACATCTATTTAATAAAAACATACTGATGAGCAGTAAGACCAGCCCACTGCGTCGCTGTCCATGGTGCTCCTTCTCTCTCATTCTGTGTCTATTTGTATTTGGGTCCCAATGTAAATATTGCGATAGTAGACGGTACCTAAACTTTACTGTGGGTGTGAGCAGGCCGGTCAACAATAAACTGCAGGCGGTATAGGGGATGAAACCATTGCAGGAGCAGGCAGGAATGGTCAGAAATCCAGCGGGAGTGGGACTAAGAAAACAGTTCAGCGCAGGGCTCTACTCCATAGTACGATGGTATCACATGCCAAAAAGAGCTGAATAGCTTGACGATCAGCTCATTTCAACAAGCGGAGTATAAATGAAGCTTAATGAGGTGGTGTAGTGTTTGGTTGGAATGAGCCCTTCGTTAGAACGAGAGAGAGAGACCCTTCTGCCTCAGTGAGAGGCAGTGTAGGGGCAATACA
>NC_139947.1:38921407-38981407 GCF_963454915.1 Gymnoscopelus microlampas | reverse complement strand
GTCTAAAGACAGACAGGAGAGGATGAGAGGGGGAGGACGGCATGTATCAACACACAAGCCTCAGACGAACCTGTGATGTTACAGTTAGACACATTGACCTCTGACCTGGGTGTTCTCTAACCTTTTGGTTTTGAGTACAGTCTACAGTGGTATCCCTCAAACAGGCCTTATGTTGCCCCCTAGTGGATCAAGCTGACACTAACTGTAGAGTCTGATTTTTATTTTGAAGGAGATCGGACAGTCCTCTCTACTTAGTCCTTAGTATTATTATTATTAAGGAAAAATTGATAATTGATCATTAAACGTACTCATACTATATATACCTATATTCATCATTGACAGTCTCCCTCAGGGCTCTACCCTTGGCCCCCTCCTTTTCCCCTGAAAATAGATGATCTATAAGCTCACATGTACAAGCCTATCAGCTTGTAAATCAGACCATTTCCACAGAATGTTCTCCCCAGAATAGGGGTGCTATGGTTCAAGTGGTTAATGGGGATACTTGTCATGCAACTCCTCAAACAAGCCCCTTGTGTAAGCTAACATTGACTGTTAATTGGATGATAAATGTTGACTGTTCTTGCCCAGTCAACAACCCACTTTTCTTAAACCAGAAAAAAGGTAGCCTAACTGTGGATAAATTACAGTACACATTCAACTCGACTCAGTGTTGATTTAACTCAGACTATAAACATTTATCCAAATGGATCTAATTAGGATAGAAGTGGATGACTTATAAGTCCCAGAGGTCAGTGAACTCACAGTCACATGTCTCTTGGCATGGGGCCCATCCCTCCCCTTGTCGTGTCTGTAAGTGGGCCAGTGGGCCATATAGCTGTGATGGGTACAATACTGTAGGAAATGACTGTAGGTAGTTAGAGAAAGTAAGCAGATTTGGTTACATTTGTACACTATCAGAGTTAAATTCATATTGAGAGTTTCTCTTTGTGCTGCCTAGTTTATTTATCTCCTAAGTGTTCAGTTTTATATTCCGGCCTTACGTTAAACCAGGTCATAAAATGAGGACTGTGTGCTGTTGACAAACTCTCCTATCCTTGAAGATGAACATTCATACCTTTATGATGAGCTCGCTTTACTTTCTTTATTATTTTTACTAATACTAACTATCAACAAAGATATACAGTAGGCATTTAACTAATACTCTAATCTAGTATAGCCTACAATGAGTGTGCAGGAAAGGGTTCAGTGTATTACTCAATGACAGGACACAAAGTTCTTGGCAGTGAGCAGCACATTTGCTGTTCCCTCATGGGACAGTCTCCCTAGCCACTCTACCACTCAAAATGAAAACTTTTGAAGGACAGTCACCACAGGGGAACCAGAACGGCGAGTATCAGCATCTCACATCAACCCGTAGTGGGGCATGTGTGTGCCAAAACACAAAGATTTAACGTGACTTCTTTTCAGCCAAGAACTGCTGAGCACACAAGCAGTTTCCCCGCTATGCTCTGCCTCACATTCATTCAGTTATAAATACTGACACCCGGGCTCTGCCAAGTACAACCACAGTATTCTAATGTTGTCCTTTGAGCTTCGACGTAGGTGCAATTATAGGGTTAAGCACAAGGCCCTTCTCAATGGCAGTTTTGGAAGAAACCTCGAGCCAAAAAGAAACACTGCTGGAAGATACAGTTCCAGTAGTGTGTTGCACCCTGAAAGCCTTCCAAGTGCATGCTGAAAGCCTTCCAACTGTGAACGGAAAATCAGAGTTTTTTTTAGGGATTAAGAAAAACTGTGCTTAATTTCCCCTTAGATAGCCATGTGTTTATTAAATTACACACTGCGGTTTTTAATGGTTTTCATCAGCCTGTGGCTCTGGAAACATCTTCTGCACGCTAACAGGCCATGTCTGCATGCAATGCCAAGAAAGATTCAAATGACTGACACCAAAAGTTTGAATTATTACCAAGGGTTTTAAATCGACCACTAACAAGCGTTGGGTACGAGCCTGATCCAGCTCTTCTTTTTTAAAGCTTCTCAGAAAAACTATTCATGCAGGATCACAGTCCAGGTCAATACGAGTGAAGATCTTTCCAGAATGTTTGCCGAAGAGAGTAGGGACGCTAGGGTTCATGTGGTTAAATTATATAAATGGATGTACTATGTACAGATCTAGGATTGTCATCAGGTTAAATTATAACTTATATCATGTCCCCAAACGTCTTGTTAGTTAATTAGGAGTCACTAAGACGCACACTGTGGGTGTGTGTGTGTGGGTGTGTGAGTAGTAGATAATAATGGAACAGCACTGTACGTGATGTACCAGTGGGGTTTTTAAATATTCTGACACTGTCATCTAATCTCTAACCACACACACACACACACACACACACACACACACACACACACACACACACACACACACACACACACACACACACACACACACACACACACACACACACACACACACACACACACAATCAAGGACAAACTCATACTCTCGAGGTGATCAATGTTATCTCTTTTGCTAGTTTAAGTGTATTTTGGGGATCAAATTAATTGGAATATTCTTGGTTATTGATCAGAGTACACACACACACACACACACACACACACACACACACACACACACACACACATTCAGTGAGTGAGTGAGTGAGTGAGTGAGTACTCACTCACTCACACGTATATAAAATTAACCTGTACTCACACTCACCTTACACACAAACCGGTCTCTCTTTCTCTGTCTCACACACACACGCACGCGCGCGCACACACACACACACACACACACACACACACACACACACACACACACACACACACACACACACACACACACACAGAAACCAGACACTCAGTCACACAGTGGCACAGTGACATTTCTGGATGAGGTTATGTAACCGTTCTCTCTCTCTGCTCTAATCCTCCTTGTATTACCAGCCATTCACTTCTGTTATGTAAGATAACTCTCTCTCTCTCTCTCTCTCTCTCTCTCTCTCTCTCTCTTTCTTTACCACCCAAACACACACACACACACACACACACACACACACACACACACACACACACACACACACACACACACACACACACACACACACACACACACACACACAGACACACTAATAGACTATAGATAGACTAAAAGACTAAGGTTTTTATATTTAGTCGACTAAGACTAGACTAAGACTAAACTATTTCAGATGACTGAAATAGGACTAAAACTAAATGGTGTGTTATTAAAAAGACTAAGACTAAGCCAGAATTTGCTGTCAAAATTAACACTGTAACACACACAACTTCTGTGTCCTAGCAAACACAGTGTAATGCTTGTGTAACTGTATTGTATTGATAGCAGTGACGTTGGTTACTGTGCAATGTAGAGCTGGTTTTCTGTCAGCACACTCTAACGTCACACAAGTTGTACTCAGGTTGAAGAAGGCATTAGCTTGTTTGCAAGCGGTCCAAGATAAACATTCAAGTCCAATAAAACTTGATAAAATATTATGGCTTTTAACCTTTATTTAGCTTCCCATTTAAATAGCTGATACTGCCACAATGGGTGAACAGGTAGAGGTTTTTGGTGCCTTTCTCAATAACAATGTGAGGGTTGAACATGCGGCTTACCTGATAAAAATTAAACTTTACATAGCTGGATGTCCAAAAGCCACTCAAACCCTACTGATGCCCGGACATAAATAGTTTCTCTTGCCGGGAGGAGTTTATATTTCCGTGAGGCTTTTTCCATAAAGTTTCTATGCTGTAATTGTGTTATGTAATCCAGCATAACTCAATGAAAGTATCAGTTCCCCGTGGACACCCTATTTATATCAAGTTATCATGATGGGAATCAGAAACTCCATTCATCTGCCAAGTGCATAACATGTATTAACACCCAAGCACTGGATTACGTAACTGTAAAATATACAGAGAACAAGAGTTCATATGGAGTGCAGACAACAGCACAGGGGGAAATAGGGCAGTAGGTTCGTAGGGATGCTCCAACTACGGTTTAAACTAACCCAAACAATGATACATTTTCAAAGATTATGAACCGGGTAAATAAATACACAGCCCACTGCCATGCATAGCCTACTTTTTTAAATATATATACAGTATAAAACGTTTCTCTACAGTATATTCTTTGCTTCCTTCCCTCTCTATCAATACATTCTTCCATTTCCTGTCTCTGTCACACATCTCCCTGTTTCCTCTTCTCTCCTTCCATATTTCCCTCTCAACATCCAACCCCCCCCTCACTTTCTCTGCTCTCCCTCTCCATTATCTTCCTTCGTCTCTCTCTCTCCATGCCACCCTCCCATCCATCCGTCCTCATATTTCTCCCTCTCTCCATCCTTCCCTCCTCCCAGATGTAATTGACCTCAGTTTGGGGGAGGAGGAAGATGTTGGTGTCCGCATCGGCACAGGTAAATCCAGCAATGCGCATGCCATCGACACGCTCAACCAACCAGACAGCCGGGGGCGGGTCCTCGTCAATGTCAATCATACAACCACGGACAAGGATATCTTCCTGTCTCCACAGCTGGCCAGAGTGGTCAAACCTCACCAGGTAGTACTAGTACTTAAAGATAATACACTTTAAATACTATCGATGTTGATAACAAATATTATCAATAGAATTATATAAATCATATACGAATATTTCTAATATTTCTCTCAGATCGGTGGTATTCGTTTCCTGTATGATAACCTGGTGGAGTCTTTGGAGCGTTTCGAGAGCAGTTCCGGTTTCGGCTGCATTCTGGCCCACAGCATGGGCCTGGGCAAAACCCTACAGGTCATCTCCTTCATAGACGTCCTGTTCAGACACACACAGGCACACACTGTGCTTGCAATTGTACCTGTGAGTACCGATTGATTGATTGTGTTTCAATTCAATACTTTATTTTTTGCCTGATGAAGACCTATAAGGTCGAAACGTTGCGCCATTAATAAAATATGTTTCGGGAGCTTTAAACCAGTCTCTGTCTCTCTTTCTCTTTTCTCTCCAGGTGAATACATTACAGAACTGGCTGGCCGAGTTCAACATGTGGGTCCCGCCCCCTGAGGCGTTACCCCCGGATACAGACCCCGCCCTGGTCACGCCCCGCACCTTCAAGGTCCACATCCTCAACGACGAACACAAGTAAATGATCTTTATTAACACCGCACTAAATTACCTTTATTAACATAGCACTTTATTTACAAACACAGGAAAAAGATATGGAATAGTACATAGCATGTCTTTTTGTCTGGCCTCGGTTTTTGCCCAAATATGGAGAGCCTGACAGTACTGACATTATAGAAGGGTGCTGCATTAGTATTTATATAAAGAATTGCGTGAAATGTATGCAATTGTACTTATTTTCATATATAATATGAAAAAGAAATGTAATAATAATTTATATAGGCTAGCGACCGGGGGGGGTCGCTTTATATTTTCCCTGCCACTTTACACTCTTGTGCAAAAGATCAAGAAATGCCACAAAATCTACTTAGTATAAAGAGCGTTGTAAAAGAAAGTGTAGAAATTCTAAATAAAAAGATCATGATAAGTTGTATTCTACTGTACAGAGTAAAGCTATGCAGTGAACATTCTTGGGTTAATTTAATTGTGAGACCCTTACGGGTCCATGTGGTTACATTTGTACACTTTCTGATTTAAATGAACACTCAGGATTTTACAGTAGAATGTCAAAGACATTACCTCAAAGACCTCCGTGGGGAAATACCAATTTGTCACGAATGCCTGACCTTTTGATGTTCTCTTCCCACTGTATCCCCCTCACCATCTGTCTCTCCTCTTGTCCACTTACCCCCCTTGTCCTCTCTCTGTCCCACTTTCTGAACTTCTTTCCATTTCGCTATCTTTGGAAAGTGTTGCTGAGTCACACCATGCGGCAGGCATCAGAGAGGGGAGGGGAGGAAGGAAATAGAGATTGGGGAAGGATTAGATAGATGGACAGAGTTGGACGGAGAGAGAGAGTATTCTCTCATGTAACGTTTTGTAAGATGACAGTCCAAAGATTTTTCTTGGCTTGACTCTACGGGGGAAAAAATAGCAGGAAATGAATGTAACTAATACAAACAGTTATGATTGACAGATTCTCCTTATCTCAACAGACATTGTGTTGACGTCTCTCTGTTATTGTGCTGGTTGATGAACTGTTATAATAAAAAACTATTTATCGTTCCCTCTCCATCTACCCTTTCTCTCTGTTTGCCTCTCTCTCCCCATTTTCCTTCCTCCCTCTATCCGTCCCTCTCTGCTCTCCCTCCTTCCATCTCCTCCCTTTGCCTTCTCTTCCCATGTTTGCTCCTCTGTCACTCTCCATCTCCATCCTATACACCCTCTCTCTCTCCCTTCTCTCTCTCCTCATCCCTCTGCTCTCCCTCCACCTCCTCCTTCCCCAACATCTCCCCCTCGCTCCTTCTGGTCCTCCTCAGGACCACAGCCAGCAGGGCCAGGGTTGTGGAGGACTGGGCGAGCGCAGGAGGTGTGCTGCTGATGGGATATGAGATGTACCGTCTGCTGTCCCTGAAGAAGAGCTTTGTCGCTGGACGGAAGAAGAAGAACAAGAAAAGCAGAACCACAGAGGCCGCTGTCATCGACCTAGACGAGGAGGACAGACAGCAGGAGATGCTCAAAGGTGTGTGTGGGGGTGTGTGTGTGTGTGTGTGTGTGTGTGTGTGTGTGTGTGTGTGTGTGTGTGTGTGTGTGTGTGTGTGCGTGCGTACTTGTAATGGATAGATTGTGGTTGTACTTGGCAGCGAGTGAGTAAGAGCGACCGTAAATGTTATGTGAATGAATGATTGTGAATTAATTCATGTTAATTTCCTGTACACCTGTTGCATAAGGTTCCCTGAGTCAGTCTATAAAGCAGCACCCATGCAGTTTGCACCTTTGTAACATGTCGCCCACCTCCAAACAAAACATCTTTAATGAAATGAAAAACCCTTTTAAAAGCATTGTGGATATATTTTCTTTTTAGTAGTTGTCTACATACAATTTTTGTATTAATATCATTTTAAAGAAAAGCTATAATATGTACATGTGCAGGTGTATACCTATAGTATAGCTGTTAGACAGTAACATGACTTAACATGTCCAGGTATTGAGAGAGCTCTGGCCCAGCCTGGTCCAGACGTGGTGATCTGTGACGAGGGTCATCGTATAAAGAACTGCCATGCCAGCACCTCCCAGGCCCTGAAGAACATCGACACACGGCGCCGCGTGGTTCTGACTGGCTACCCTCTGCAGAACAATCTTGTTGAGTACTGGTGCATGGTAGACTTTGTCCGACCCGACTTCCTAGGTATGTATGATGAATGTTGATGTATATGTAATTGTATGTAACTGTGTATAATGAGTGGTGGATTGTTTTTATGTATAAAGCGTTCAGCTTCTCTCTTATTTATTCAGCAACATAATGTTTTATAATTGCCAGGTACGCGTCAGGAGTTCAGCAACATGTTTGAGCGTCCCATTCTGAACGGGCAGTGTGTGGACAGCACACCTCAGGACGTCAGACTGATGAGGTACAGGAGCCACGTTCTCCACAGCCTGCTGGAGGGCTTCGTACAGAGGTGAGACATCGAAACATACAATGGCCATAAACTTAATATCCTTGATCAGCAACACTACTACTTAACCAGTAGTAATCAGAGAGTGCAAGAGTTGAAGTTACAGCACCCAGACAACAGAATAGATGAAAGTGATTAACCTTTATGATGGAAAAACATCAGTTGAAGAAGCCTTGTCTTTAGTGTGTACCTGTGCTCCTGCTCCCAGGCGAGGCCATGATGTGCTGAAGGACCAGCTGCCGTCCAAAGAGGAGCATGTGATCCTGGTGCGTCTGTCTCCCCTGCAGAGGGCGCTCTACACAGAGTTCATGAACCGCTTCAGAGAGGCAGGGAACACGGGCTGGCTCAGCCTCAATCCACTCAAAGCCTTCTGTGTCTGCTGTAAGGTGAGGGGTGTGTGTGTGTGTGTGTGTGTGTGTGTGTGTGTGTGTGTGTGTGTGTGTGTGTGTGTGTGTGTGTGTGTGTGTGTGTGTGTGTGTGTGTGTGTGTGTGTGTGTGTGTGTGTGTGTATATGCGTGTATGTGCTCAAGGGTATGTATTGTAAAAGAAGAGATGACAACTGTTTTCAACGTATTCAACTTTTCTTTGTCTTTTGCTCCTTGGGAAAACAAAAGAATGTGTATTCTATTCTTAACCCATTAAGAGACCTGAGGCTGATTCTACAAAATGCCTTTTAAACCAGTAGTTCTTTCAAGATTTTTCAAAAAAAAATCACATTTTTGAATAGCCAAAGCAAAATAAATCTAAAATGAAACGGATGCTTTCCCGGTTTTAATGTGTTAATGGTTCTATCCTGTTAGATCTGGAACCATCCAGACGTGCTCTACGAGACCTTGCAGAAAGAGAACATGACCAATGACCAGGACCTAGACCTCGATGAAATCACCTCCACAGGCCCCGTCCGCTGCCAGGCCACACCCAATCAGAAGACCAAGCCCCTGGAGGACCCCAACCCTATTGGTGGACTGAGTCTCACCCAGATGCAGGAGAAAGCCAACCAGGTCCTCACCTATGAATGGGTATGTTGAATGTTGAAACCTCAAACCAGGAGAAGATGTTTAGGATTTTCTGCATTAGTCCTCTTTCTGTATTTTATAAAGAGAGGCAGAGTGGACAGCTCACTTACTATAATGAAGGCAGTAAAAATAACAAACCACAACAGTCGCAATGATTAGCAAAGATATAGGCTTAATGTTGAAGACAAAGAACATTGTGTGTGGACAGTTGGCAACTTCTACTAATAAAACGATTAACATACAATGCACAAGGTATTCTCCCACACATTGTAGTTGATGCAAGATGCTCACCACCATGTTGCATGTATGACAACATGAATAGATTGTACGATTATCACATCTTCCTCCCTGACGAAACCAAACATCATACTGCATTAAAGATGCTCTGGTTTTGATCCAGTTGATAAGATACGCTTTATTGATTGGTGTGGGCAACTGGGGATACTTGGTTGATAATGATTGAAATTATTTATTAGGAATAACCCCTTGAGATGTAGCATCTCGTTTTCGAGAGGGTCCTTTTCTGGTTGCTTAAATGAGCAGGCAACAAGGCCTGACAACAAGGCCTTTTACCCTGTGAATTAATGGAAGTTTGTAATGTCTCCTTTACTTCATTCGGCCAGGCGAAGGACATCATGTACGACTACAAGACGGGCGTCCTGGAGAACTCTGCCAAGATGGTTCTACTGTTCCACCTGATAGAAGAGAGTGTCAGGAAGGGAGACAAGATCCTTGTCTTCAGGTAAAGGCTGAGAAACCTCAATTTAACATGTATTACTATTTTTTCATTCTCTCTACATGGCATACAATACATGCAGGGCTATACAAAGCATGATCCTCTCTCGTTTTAAATGGCCTTCTACAGTCTGCCTCTGCATTTTGCATTCAGCACTCGATACTTTTATATTTTTTGTTATACAGTTTCTTTGCAACTTCTATGTTGACATATCTGCTCACATTGGAAAACATTTCCTTAATTTTCTCCTTGTAGTCAAAGTTTGTCAACACTGTCAATCATCGAGGAGTTTCTGGCCAAGAAGCCGGTCCCTCCCTCACCCAATACCTCCAGCCGAGACAAACCCAGCCAGAACTGGGTCCGCAACACCAACTACTACAGTAAGTAGAGAGTAGTAGTGTGGTGTGTTGCTCCTCTCTCCCATTGACTTACATTGATTACTGCCACCTACTGGTGATTCCCAATATCAGCCTTGTTGTAATTAATTCTGCTTCTCAAGAACTGCTAAGTAGTTTAATTCATAGTAATGTGATTAAGATATTTCATTGTTTACATGAACAATAGGAACGATTAGTTGATTAGCTAATGACTAAGGTTAAGGCAACAGGCCTATAGTCATCAAGACAGGTGACGTTATTTTTCTTTAGCACTGGAATAACCACACCTGACTTGAATCAAGCAGGCACAGTTCATGTTGTGAGGGACCGATTAAAGATGGAAGTATATATACACAGATGAATAGCCGCTAACTCTGTGTGTGCTACTGTTCTGTGTTTCAGGACTAGATGGAAGCACCACTGCATCAGAAAGAGAGAGACTGATCAACCAGTTTAATGATCCTAACAACACCTCAGCATGGGTATTCCTGCTGTCTACCAGGTAACACACACACACACACACACACACACACACACACACACACACACACACACACACACACACACACACACACACACACACACACACACAAATACAGTACTCAAATTGTACATTCACATTTCTTTCTATGTAACCTTTCACAATAAATTACAATAAGATGCAATGGCATCTTTGAAATACTCGTTTTAAATAAAGCCTAAACTAAACATCCCTCTGTTTCTCTCTGTCTCCCGCAGGGCCGGCTGTCTCGGTGTAAACCTGATTGGGGCCAACCGCGTGGTGGTGTTCGACGCCTCCTGGAACCCCTGCCATGACGCCCAGGCCGTGTGCCGCGTGTACCGCTATGGTCAGAAGAAGCCGTGCCACATTTACCGTCTGGTCTGTGACTTCACCCTGGAGAAGAAGATCTATGACCGGCAGATCTCCAAGCAGAGCATGTCTGGTGAGCAGTAGGGCTGTCGCCATATCATGAAAGTTCACATGAAGATTAATTGTCACACAAATAATTGTAATTCTAGATTTAATTGTGTTTTTTTGCATTGAACATTGGAACGTGTGGATACAAATTACATTACTGTTTGCCTTATTGGATTTGTGAACAAAAATTTCACAGGGCAGATGACTTGACAGACATATTAAATCATTTTATACTTAAAAAAATAAAGAAATGAGTGACACATAGTGAGCTTATAGATCTGCATTTTTTTTCCGACATGGAAACGATTATGCAAAATAATGGCGATTATCTCAAATAATTGCAATTGGGCGTTTACGTAATAATTGTTACAGGCCTAGTGAGCAGAGGGAAAAACGGTCAAACATCTATCTATAAATTCCAGGAATCTCTCTATGTACAAATGAGCGTATCTCAAGAACGCTGCAAGCAACCAACTGCACTTTGGGAGTGAACCTCCATTCAGTCAGACAATTAATTACCTTAAATACTGTAAGTAGCTCAGAGTTAAACCCAGTACAATGCTTCCAAAGGGCTCTTGTCTAACTGAGTATTTCAAGTGTTACACTTTATGTTATAATGGATACAAAAGCACAAAGAGGACACTCATTCTGAGAGCTTTCTCACTCTCTTCATCCCTCGTCCTCTCTTGCTATCTGTCTCTCCATTTCTGTCTTTCTGTCTCTCACCGTCTTATTCACCCCATTCAGCTTTCTATATGGGGCAGAAACCTTGAATCTCCATATTTCACTTTTTTTTGTTTTATTGCTGAAGTACCGAAAATAGCAGCTCTACTAGCGCACAACATGTCACATTTCGTTTTTCTTTGAATAGTGAATAGTGTCATTTTATTTGCATCGCATTTGTTGAAAAGTATATATTGTAAATGCAGTATTTCATGTGAAATGTAACGATAATAAAACTAAAAGCGTTAGTGATCTTTTTTTATCAGTCAACTTCATTCTGCAGGATTAGGACTTTTATTGGTAAGAGTGAGAATGTGTATTAATGAGTGTGTCCACCCTCCTCCTCCATCCAGACCGTGTCGTTGATGATCTGAACCCGGTGCTGAACTTCACCCGCAGGGAGGTGGAGTCTCTCCTCCATTTTGTGGAGGAGGAGCCATCTGCCTCCCGAGTCAAACTGCAGCCCCAAGACAGCATGGAGGTGGTCCTCAGGAAGGCCCTGCATCTCTATCCTCACCTCATTACCAAGGTAGAGCTGTAGAGCTTAACCCATTCAATCTGGGAACACATCTGTGTCATTTCTTTGGCTATTTAAAAAATCTAAGAATTTTTGGCTCCTTTACATGAAAGAAGCTTGAGAACCACTGATATATATAGCACATACTGTATACAGCATATATGTGCACACACATACACACAGGTTTACATTACTTGTGTTGTGAGGACATCCACATTTTAGGACGTCGACTATTTTTGCCATTTGTAACCGTAACCCTGAAGCTGAAAATAGCCGATCTACATGCTCACATCGCATTGCGAGCTTTAGACCGGCTATTTTCGGTCACGTAACTAAGTATATATCAGGCATAACCGTAACCCATAAACCTATAACATTTAAATGTTTAATCCTAACCCCACCTTGAATCAAATTTTACTATATCGGAGGGACATTTGGTCCTCATTAGTACAGTAATACAAGTACACAAACACACACACACACAAAATGACATCTTGAACTTAACGTATCTAAACTTCACCTTGTTGCTGCAGCAACCGTTCCCCCATGAGTCCCTGTTGATGGACCGCGGAGAGATGAAGCTGAGTGTTGCTGAAAAGAAGGACGCCAGGAAAGGCTATGAGGAAGAGAAGAGGGCGTCGGTGCCCTACACCCGCCCTTCTTACGCCCACTACTACCCCGCTAGTGACCAGAGTCTCACCAACATACCTGCATTCAGTCAGAGGAACTGGTGAGTGACTCGACGTTTTCATAAAAGAAATGGATGAACGCTTCTTCTCTTTTCTGTCTCTAATAAACCAGAATCAACAAACAAAAAAACTATTGATCTTATTCTGCTGTAATCCTTACTTCTTTGTGGGTTTGTAACTATCAATGATTTTCTTTTTCGATTAAGGGAATGATTGAGAAGCTATGTTTATTTATTTATTTTATATCTCAATAAATCAACGTGAAACAATGTGTGTACATTGTTATAATCGACTAAATAGATTAGTCTGATTAATCACTTAAAGGGGCATGAGACCCTGGGCTGATTTTGTAGTTTGTTTTCTAGTTCAGGTTAAAAACTACAGTAGGTTAAAAACAGACTGCGCAAGGCTGACCTTATCACCACTGTGATGTAAGAAGCGCAGCTCCATCCAATCAAATTATTCATGTTTTTGTGATATTTAGGTGTGTCAATGTGCCTTGACAACACTGTTGACTACTGTATATGCTTGCACAGTGGCACACCCATGACTCTCGGTACAACTAAATCTAATATTGACTGTACCTGATATTAATTGAATTAGCTGCAGCTGTGTTGCTTATTAGCATGGCATGTTTTGCCATCTGCTGTAGTTTTTTAACATGAACTGTAAAACAAACGTACTACTTAGTCGTACAATGGTGCTTGAAAATCTTTAAACATTTCAATGATTATTTTATTTGAATTCATCTTTTTTTTAGTAATTCATAATGTATAATTAATTAAAAGTATTAACTGTTGCACCCGTACTTCCTTGATTCCTTAGGCGCCCACCGCCTCACTCAGAGAAGAAGCCGGTGGCCAGTGTGCGGCCAGTCCAGTCGACTCCAATTCCCATGATGCCGCGCCAAGCATCTGCTGTGTCCACCCCTAGCAACACCTCATCTGGCTCCAACCTGGGCAGCTTCCCTGTCAACTACCTACAGAAGGCTGGCGTATTTGTACAGAAGATTGTCACCGAAACTGGTAGGTTGACTGTACAGGTATACAGTTATTTTCTGGCCTGGTTTCTTTTTGATAAAGCCTCACTTGTTTCATTAATCGAAAAGTTGACTGTACGTTGTCTCTTGTTCTCTACCCCATTGTTCTGACGTCTTTAACATTATTTTAAAGGTCATGCAGATCCACATGCACATCCATGGTATTTTGCAGGTGTTACGTAGCAAAAATAGACATTTACCTGATAAGATTTTGTTGAAATCTCCATATATGGGTATAAAAGGGACGCAGACTGACAGACGGGTACAACGGGTATTGCATAACTGGGTGGGTAGGGCATGCATATCCAACTTGCATCGTTCGCGACTTGCATCATTCCTGAGTGGGTCTAGAACTAATTCAGTCTAGAACTGTCCACAGTCCACACAAAGTGTAAAATTGTTTCACATGGCGGAACATAAAAACACAATTCACAAAAGTAGTACTTCGGTCTGCCACCTCGGGGCGACTGATTGCCTAGTCACTCAAGGGTCCCTCTGGTCGATCGACACGGTCACGACTTTTTTCTGTTCTGGCCCCACAGTGGTGGAATGAACTTCCCACTGAAGTCAGGACAGCAGAGTCACTGCCCATCTTTCGCCGCAGGCTGAAAACCCACCTCTTCAGGAAACACTACCCTTCCTCTATGTCTGGCTTACTTGTTGTTAACTAGTTGTACGAACTCTTGTTTTATTGTTGTACTGTTTTATTGAATCTTGTTTAGTCGATACACTTTTTGTATTAGCTCGTGCTCATTTGATTTAGCTATTTTGTCTCATCTGTTTAAGAAAGTAGGTAGCTGATATATAGCACTTTTACCTTGGCGCTAGGTATACTCTTGGTTGCTTGTTTTTGCAGGAAATAAAATTCTGGTGATTAGTAGTTTCGTTCCCTACCTATGTTGAATGCACTTATTGTAAGTCGCTTTGGATAAAAGCGTCTGCTAAATGACTGTAATGTAATGTAATGTAGGACGAGAATCACATAGGATCACTGTCTTGAGAATGATACAAAAGATTGAAAACCTAACAAAAGCAATATATCATTGCAGCATTATTTAGAAATCTAAAATGGTGATTGCACTGTGTATAAAGGACTTCCTAAAAACATTTTTGGTTGCCAGTGGCACCCTATATCACCTCCCTGAGTTCATCATCAAACTGAGTGAACAAAGGATGAGAGTCATCATGAAGAATGCTCCCAGAGGTGTTTAAAAGTGAAATACCCCTTTAACATAGATTTTCTAGAATCACAGGAATACTATGATACTATCCCTCCATTATGACTTCGGAACTCCATTTTAAATGCATTTGTCACTCTGCATAAAAGCATCCGCTAAATGTGTACAATGTCAATGTAAATGTCATGTGTGCGTTTCAGACATTGTGATCCCTGGCACCAACAGCTCAGACGTTCAGGCCCGGATTAGCGCTGGAGAGAGCATCCATGTCATTAAAGGGACCAAAGGTAATCATTCACTGCATGGGATTATAAAACATGTATTATAGAACACATTGCAAAATAGTGTTTTTAAAAATGAACACTTAAAGGTAGGGCAAGTGATATTTATTTTGCTAAAATAAGTGTTAAATTGCTCTATATTCTGATAGCACTCATTGCTAGAGTGTTTGTTCAGTAAGCGGAGTCTCCCTGTCTCTCCAGAAACAGAAAATGCATTTTAAGGTCAGAATACCACTTTTATCCAATCAGGAGATAGAACTCACACAGGATACAGGAGGAACAAGTGAAATTGGAGGAGTTGACACAAAGAAATGAGCAGACAAAATTGGAAGCTGATAAATGGGTACTCTGTACTCTCTCACAAAAAATATAATTTACCTACCCTACCTTAACTGCAATAACTGATTGTAAGGTGAGAAAACATTTCTTGATTGGCCAGTCCATTTGAATAGCGGTTTGTTATTTTCCGTTTGCACCCTCTAGTGGACAGATTTGTGGACAGAATGATATAAGTACAGGCAATAGCCCCACTCGCCGTCTCACAGCTGCTCAACTAATTATTATTGGTCAAAACATAACTGTGTGCCTTCTTTCTCAGGGACCTACATCAGGACGAGTGATGGGCGTATTTTTGCCATCAGAGCTGCTAACAAGGCCAAGTCAGCAGAGGACATCTCTACATCAGCACCCAAAGGTAGGCCAGCACAACTACCACAAACTAGCATCCCTTACATGACAATGTTTGTTTAAAAAAATTAAGGAAAAAAAAGAAAAGGAAAGGACCAGATAGTGAAATTTGTGGTTCTAATTCAGACTTTGAGCTCACTGTGCTGTTTCATAACCTTTGACATTTAAAACCCAAAAGTGGTCATTTTGTCTTCGTATGACAGTAGAGCTTAAATACGGTCTCTTCTACTTTCAGACTCCAAAGACCAACCAGAGAAGGCTTCAACCAATGGCAGCAACAGCTGCATGTCACCTGACAGGAAGCAGCAGGTACCCTCCAAGAGTGTGACCCGCCCTCTTTCACCCGATGGCGCTGAAATCATCAGTGAGCTGCAGCGCTACACGGCTAGCACAGAATCCCAAACTCAGAAAACAGCTGCTGTCCCTGGTGGACGTCAGGAGAGGGCGGAGGAGAGCACCACTAATGCGGCCAGCATCAAACCTCTCAACCTCTCTAATCGTCGAGATGCTTTGACCGCCAACGCCCAACCCAACATGGATGACAACAACGTAGCCCAAGATCTGAGAATGGCTGCTAAGCGCAAGGCCCCCAGCCCCTTGATGGATGAGCGCACCAGCAAGCAGCCAGCTCCTGGAAAGCACACCCCAGTCCCACTGCCCTCACAAGGCTTCCCCTTCACAGGGGGCTACGGGCTGCCTCCTCTGGGGCTCAGCCCTGCCATGTTAGGGTCTCTTGGAGCTTCACTGGGGCAGCCCCTCTTCATGGGGCCAGGGTCGCCTTACTACCACAGCCAAATGGGCGATCCCTGCTTGATGTTCCCTGACCACTTTGGGTATGCAGGAGCTAGTGTAGTCCCAACTTCCTCCTCCTCTCCCAACCCAACCACCAATACCACTGATACTGCCATCTCCACTTCATCTTCCTCAGCATCATCATCATCATCAGCTGCCAGTTCTATTTCCACTGCCCTGCCTCCATTTATGCTGCACCCAAGCATGGCAGGCATGGCCGGGATGCTCCCCCCAGGCTTTCCTCTGTCCTACAACCATACCCTGGCCGGCCTGTTCCCAGGATCAATGCTCCCTGGTGGGTTACCGGGTCCAGCCGCTACCCCTGGCCCGGCTGGAGCCAGCTTCCTCTCCCAATACCCTCCTCTCACTGCCGTCTCCACCACATCCTCCCCTTCCTCCCCCTCTACCCGCTCAGACATCCACCGTGGTCCGGTACTAGCTGTGAATGGACAGAGCATCAGTGGCACGTGTAGCTCCGAAGAGGAGGATCATGATGATGACGTCATTGACGTGATGGGTGATTAATGAAGATGCAGCTGTTTAGCTGAGGTTGGTTCCTTTGAGGCATTGTCAAGACTAGGAGGGATGTCCTGTTTTGCTGTGGTCCGGGCGGTCCAATGAAAGGCCAGGATCGAGAGAAATACATAAGGATTAAAAAAAGATAGAGCAAAAGACAAGGTACAGTAGATAAGAGATCGTGTTACCGTCGAGGCAACTGAGCCCCCCCTCAATATCCTTCAAGTGTGTCCTGTCTTTACCACACCTGCCTTTGGAGGAATAAAACAAAGTCTTTGTTGGAAATCAACACAGACTGGACACAATTAAAATAAATCCTTATGCTGATTATCTTATTTCAAATAAATTCTGAGGTAAATACAATGCATCAGAGAGAAGAGGAATAATGATAAAAGGACTTTGGGCTTCCTAGATTGTAATGGAATTTGATTACAAATCACTGGACTGATTTACTGCTGAGTGTGGACCTGCAGTGACCATAATCGGCCACGAGTTGTGCTGTTAAGTTTAGAAGATTCTAGTTCTGCAGCTTTGCTAGAAACTTTGTGTGCGCTTTTCTTCAGCTAGCTACAAGAAATAGAAAAAAAAGAAAGAAAACTCGTAGGTACACTAGCACTGATCTTAAAAAAAGAGAGAGAGAGAGAGATATGTCAGCTGGTTGTAGCACCTGATCGTGGGAAATATTGGTAACATTCATGGTATTGTTTGTCGATTGTCAGTTAATGCTACTGAATATTTCTGTAATGGTAGAAAGACAATTTTGGAAAAAGAAAAACATTGATTTACCAACTCACTGCCAGTACAGGAGTATTGTGTGTTATTTGCCTGAAAACAATGGGATCATTTTGAGAGAGAAACTCAAGACTTTTAATGTTAGAGTAAATGTGTGAGGCTTGTGGATGAGGTTGAAGAAGGGCATCCTGAAACCTTAAAAAGAACAACAGCACTCTAACAGAAAGAATGTACACTTCTTTAAATCGCCTTTTAAAGCCAGGACTTTTCAAAAGAAAGCTATTTAGGCATCAGACTTGGGGAGATCTTATTTTTTTTGTGCTGTGCATATTATATTTTCTATTTATGTATCTCTTTTACATTTTGTTTTTTAAAAAAAAGAAAAGATTCAAAGTAAAGAAAAACGTCATTGCCTAATAAAGATAATAACAGCCAGGTGAGAACTGTGTTCTTGCGAGGCTTCCTCCCTCCTTGTAGCTGAGAAATAACCAACAGAAAATGCTGTTTTTACCTCCAACTTTCTGAATGTTAACTGTGAGAAGGGGGTGAGGAGAGACAGTTAACGAGAGTCCCTCAGAATTATACCTGCAGTCTTACTGTAGCTTAGCAACAGCGATGCAAAACACACACACACACACACACACACACACACACACACACACACACACACACACACACACACGATCCTACATATACACAGGAATCCCACAGGACACATGAAACCCTGAGGTGTTTTTGATGATGTGTGTCGTTTTGTTTCTGTGTCTTTATCTTGTGTTCTTCAGTGTTCTAAGGAGAACTTTGCTTTAAATTGGAATTTCGGTAAAGTCATCATGTGATTTTGTGTGTAACCTGCTCTGAGTGCAGCATGTCCTGTTCGTTCCTGCGCTGCTGTTTGATTGTCCTTTAAAATGTTGTGAAAAGAGGTCAGTGTAAAACCAAACCGCTTCAGACTTTAAGTTGGAGCTGTGCCAAAAACATGTGCAAGAACATCTAAAAACTCCTTCAAAGAGACCAAATAACATTGTTCAAGGCTTAATAGAACTTGAAACAAACTTGTGGAACGTGAAATGCCATACTTCAACGATAGCGTTATGTTATCTTAACTAGGAAACTTAATGCAGTGAAGTCTCATCAGTCTCATCCTTCTACAATGAATAGATTAGAAGTTGTGCATGACAATGTGTTAATCAATAATTGACCTCCTTGACCGTGACCACCAATTTGCCATAAGGTCAGATATTGAGATATTGATGAAGTTTCATGACATTGTGTTTTAATGATAATGCAATGTATTCATTGCATACAGAGTTACACACACACACACACACACACACACACACACACACACACACACACACACACACACACACACACACACACACAGCAAGCACACAAACCTCATTGCAACTGTTTTGCAATCGCTTTGCAGCTCAATTAAAAAGCTCTTTTACAACTGCACTATTATTACAAAAGCCACACTTGTTATATATTCCTTCCTTCCTTTCCCTTTTGATCTCCCAGTAGACATACACTGTACTGGCTATCGTCTTCTGTAAAATTCACTGTAAAAGACACATCATATTTACATGACGCTTGCACATTTGAAACATTTTAGACTGAATGAAAGCCCAGGGTAGGTTACATTGTTTTACCATCAGCTGCAAAACTTGTTTCCACTGATCACTGATATTATACTATGGCTGCCTTGCCTGCATTTTGGGGTGAACTGGGCATGATTGGCCTGTGCAATACCAGCCCCCACTACCCAAAAAAACATCATTACAGAAAGAGCTTTAGGAACCCACTGCTCTTTTTTTTATACACATTTAAACAAAGCATTTCCTTCTATTCTTATCTTCCATTCATTTGTTCATTCATACTGTCATACTTAAAATGACTAGTTTACCCTGTGTTTCTAGTTTTCTTTTCTTTTCTTATTATTTTTGAATTTACCAAATTTTATTTATTTATGATGTTGCATATTTATTATTCATTTATTTTTGTACAATATTTTTTGTTTCCTTATTTTCCTTTTTTTTCTCTTTTGTTAGGATTTTGTACGGTTCATATTGTTGTTGTTAATTACAAATTGGACGCCTTTGCTTTTGTCATGTCTTGCAAAAGGAAAGAAAAGTGTCATTCAGCCTGTCTGACCAGTTGACCTTGAAGGTCTGACTCTGACCCCAAGCGTGTGAACTTATGCAGAACTTGCATGTGGACCAACCAATGAGTGTGCTTTCATGCACATCAATATCCAAATACATTTCAACACGCATTCTTTTTTGTTATTTCTTGAGCAGGTAAATATTATATCCCATTTATTGGACATAATATTTAGCAAAGATACATTACTCTGTTTAAGAGGAACTTGAGTAAAATGCTGTGCAGTCACTAGTCAGGTCATCCCGTTTACTATTTGCTTGGTTAATATCAGTTTGCATGGTATTCGGAATATTCTGCATTCATATACAGGGATGGCAAATTATTGTGGATACTGAGCTATTGTACTGAATACTGGAGTTCATGTAAACAAACTTGATCACAGATCTTTTTCAGGGTCAGCCGAGGCATTAACACACTTATCAGCAGAAAAGATAAACAATGTAATCTTACTCTTTTAGGGTGTTTTTCTCCTTAATTTCCATATCAACCAAAAGGTCCCATACAACCATCCTGACAACAATAGCAAGCGAAACATAAAATAACGGTTTCGTTGGTCGGTCCGTGTCAGCTGTTTTTTGTTTCATCAACTTGGAGGTTGCTGTGTAACTGCTCTCTTTTTTCACATCTGTCTACTTGAATTTGTATATTTATTTATATATGAATGATTGGCCGATCGATTCAGTCAGACAGACCCTGACCGGCTGTCTTAAATTCCATTTAGCTAAGTAAAATGTAAGCTACTGTGCTTAGAGGTTTGGCTGTAGTGAAAGGCCTGTTTTATAGTTTATCGATCAATATCGATATGTGATGATAATGGATGACTTCTAGATCCTTTTTTGGGGAAGTTTGTTAATAAAAAAGAATATTTTGAATGTTGTTTTTCCAATTTCCTTTTGTTTTGTTACTCCTCCACACATTCTCACACTTAAAAACTCACACTATCACTCATGCTGTCTTTCTCAGTCTCTTTCTTAGTCTTTCTCTTTGGGTTCATATCTCTATATTTCTCTAATTTTTGCCTCAATTTCTGTCAGAATGTATGTCCTCACTCACTCACACTCTCTCTCTCTCTCTCTCTCTCGCTCTCTCACACACACACACACACGCACACACTACCGAATCAATCTCTAAAACGTTGAGCTTATTGCATCCATTTGTGCATTATTGTGACTGGACAGTGTATAAATAGACAGTAAAGTGAAGGCAGAAACACAACACTGGTGCTATAGCCGGAATTGAACTGGGGATGTTAATCTGTTGATGGACAGTTGGCCACTGGAACGCCAATCATGCGACCAGTCTTACTTTCTGCCGCTGTACAGTACATCGGTTAAGCTAGGTGCTGGAGAACAATTTCATTTTTCATGGATTGCATGGAACCAAACACCTTTTGTACCACCAACAAGTGCTTATATCCTGACAGTAAATCCTAGCATATATTTTCACAATTACCTGTCATCAACGACAACTCACTATAATCGTTACCCAAACAATCACAATTCCTTGTACTGAAAAGAATAAATAGGTGTTTCTGTATTGTACATAGCTTGCAGTACATCATTGCATGTCTGTCAGTTAGCATAAATGGAAGGATGTGTCTGCCATCCAAGCTAATACCTTATAAAGCTGATAGATAGATAATAGATAGGTAGGTAGGTAGGTAGGTAGGTAGGTAGGTAGATAGGTAGGTAGGTAGATAGATAGAAGATTGAAGCCTTTATCGAGATTAAACAATCCAGCTATGCAAGGCGATTAGTCCAGTTGTATTTGGAAATAAGTGCTTTTAATTCCTCTATGCTAATACTGTATACTTTCTGTTGCTATGCTACTATGTTTAAAGAGAACTATTTGGTAGAAAGGAGCACACATCTACTAGATCTATTTGTGGATTAGATTGTGTGATGGCTAATTCCATAAAACTTTGCTGGCATAGTGAGTGTTGCAAGTAGTGGAGGGCTGAAACTATTCTGTGCTTGATTTACCTCACCAATTATTTGTTTGCATTCGAAGTAAGAATGGCATGCTACTGAATCAAGCACAACTTGAACTTTGTATAAAAACTGTCGAATTTGTGTTTTGTGTTGTGGGCTAATGTTGCTACTGTTACCTATATTTTTGTTGTGGAGAGTTGCTTTGTGTTCAAGCTACACTAAAAGTTATGCAATAGGGTATATATCCTCTTAGAATGGCAGACAAGACACAAGTCATGCACTCATGACAACATGGGTTTGAACCTTTGTCACATATTATCTCTCTCTGTCTCACTCTGCTGGACATCAAGCAGGTATCTCATGCATATAGCATAGCATTTGTCTAAGTAGACTGCTTGTACGGTTATTTCCACCTACGTATCTATCTAACACTGATTTTGGCACACAAAGCCTAGCTTCAGCTTAATGTCCAAGAACCCTTCTCTCCATGTCCCTCATTTCACATGGTAAAATACTGTAGTTATGTGCTCTGTAGTCTAAACGATGGAATGTCTGATAAGACAAGTGGATCTAATTTGTACCAGACTGGTACAGTACCTGTTTAAACTTTACCATTTACCAACTCTAGATATGTAGTTGACCAGGGTCCCTATACTTGGTCCACTCAGTTTTTCCCTATACACACCAGAATAGGGATGCTAGGGTTCATGTGAAAGTTTATGTGTAAATTTAAGCTCTTTCACATGATGTGCGTGCTTGCGTGTGTGCATAAGCAATGTGACATGAGATAATGTCTCAGGCAATACTGTAGGAATGCCACATACATACCTAGCGTGGCACTTCATTGGATAAATTGTCTGAAAGGTCCTGTGTTAGTTAGTGAAAAGGGTGGAGTGGAAATCCACACAACAAAATAGCCAACTATGTCAAACTATGTCTCCTTCCTCGAAATGTATCAAGATTCTCTCCACAATCAATATATGTTCTTATTCAGTGTGAGACTTTAGAGTTAACACATGTAAAAACAAAACATAGCTCAGCTTATAACTGCTCAACTATGAATGACCGGGGGATCTAGTAAAACCTGAAATAACATTTGTTCTTCTGCATGAAATGCTTCACATTCTGATCTGTGCTGAGATGCAAGCCAAGCAGGGTGGGCAATGTAGTCTATCTAATCTACTGCTGTGGCACTACTGCTGCTTTTCTATCCAACCAGGATTTTTTACTATATTCACTTGGGTTATTGTGGTTCCAGCTGTCTAATGGTGGATACCTGAGATACCATAAGTTTAGTTGCTCGTAGGATAGAAACGCAGCACTGTAGTTGATCACATCTTTGAACCACTGAGAAACTGTCCGATAAACAAAAGGTTTCTGGTTTGATCCCTGCAACAGCCATTGTGAGTGTAAGCTAAAGCCTAATTTATACTCCGTAGTACGACGGTGTCGCTTGCCGGTGTCTCCATATTGGAAAATGCCGCCGTTGTGCAATAGAATATAAATTAAGCGTAAGAGCATAAGCTTCATAACAGAAGACCGTACAGCATGTACAGCACCATGAAGCACAACAAATAAATCTGATTAGTCATGATTCATCTGAACTGCTTCAATAGCTGAGTGCTCTTTGTTTCTGTCAGTATACCATGTTTCAGCTCTTTGAAATGACTGACTACTTTTATGCATTGTTCTTTGTTTGGTGTTACATTGTTCAATGATTTCTATGTGGTTTGTCTTTTTCTACATTTGAATGTGAATTGAAGTGATTGTAAATCTTCATGTTATAGCGTTTAAGTTCAGAATAAATTGAACGTTTCTGAATTTATGTTGTATTTTGCGCCTTTGCTATATGAAATGTGTGTCTGTTTGAATCCTTGTATTAAAATTGGCTTAAGGGAGGACCGGCCGGCGGGCGGACCTCTGACATCATGCTCATGTCAACATAACTCAGCAATAACTATATGAAGAGTTCCCAATGCAGCTACGCCCAAGTATGGAGTGTGTTGTGTAAACTCAATGTGTCATCATGGCATCAGGCACAAACAAATCAGTCAGCTCCATATTTGGGCACAAGAGGGGCATGACATATATGGGCATGATGAGATGAGGTTTCTCCATATATGGGCACAAAAGGGACAAGGACTGGCAGATACAGCAATCACCATATATTATGGGCATAAAAGGGACAAGGACTGAGAGAGAGATCTCCATATATGGGCATAAAGGGGACAAGGATTGATAGATATATATATCCCCATATATGGGCATATCAGTCGGATTGGCGGTGCAATGTAGGTGTACTTTGTACTTTGTCATGTGCACACATAATACAGCCAATAGCAACATTCCACGCAGTGGAATTCTTCCGCTCATTCCTCAATTTGGCAATTGGCACTGATCAGCCCAGTAGTTTGTCAAGAACCTTGGATGGACAGATCACCCCTTCCGGTTCCCAGAGGGGCGCTCTACCACCTGAGCCACTCTGCCTTACGTTGCGTAACTAGGACTCAAGTCTAAAATGTACAGGTCATCGGGCGTGTATCCTCCAAAGAGGGTGATACGATCTCCCACCAGGCAACAACACGTACTAATCATCCAACGCGGGCCTCTCCCCTTGGGCTCAACCTTCTTCCATAAGAAGGTCTCTGGATTGAATTTCCACAGATCATTGAAGACCTGTTCAAAATTGTTGCCACCAAATATGTATAGCTCTCCATTGTAGGCAAAGGCTGAATGGCCCCTTCGTCCTTCTGGAAGAAGCTGTGCAGAAGGTGAGCTCAGCCAGCAGTTTGTCTCTGTGTCAAACACACTGATGTTGTTGTAGTGGTCATCGTCCTCCCCTAGGCCCCCAAACACAAACATCTTTGTCCCGATGATGGTGGCAGAGGCAGAATGACGTTCTGAAACAGTTGCTGGAGTGGGTCTGGTGTTAATTAATGACCAGATCATTGTGGTGGTATCCAACTTGTGGATGTCATTAGTGCATCTAGTCAGCTTGTTGTATCCTCCAAAGATATACATGACCTTCCCCAAGACACAGGCTGAGTGACCCCGCCTCGCACTTGGAATAGTCCCGGAAACATTGGGCTTGAACCATCTGTGGGTGTTGATATCAAATGCATAAAGAACATTGCAGTACTCTACTGCGTAAGTAACCCCTCCCCAGATGTAGATGATATCTTTGATCAATACAGCTGTTTGGCCGTAGCATATAGAGGGAACCTCAAGCGGACGCTCTCCCTCTCTAGTTGTCACTGGAGAAAACTTATTCCAGCCAAGAGACCCTGTGTTGAGGACATGCACATCAATCTGATCCATCTTGTACACGCTGAAACCTCCAAAGGAGTACAACCTGTCCCTCGCTGCCACAGCAGCATGACCAACACCCTTTGGGCCCCCTTTCACTTTGGTCACCGTCCAACACAACTCTTTTTTCACTCTCTCTCTACTTCCCGGCCTCTCTTTGTCTCTTGATCTCTCTCTCAATCTCTTTCTAACTGTCGATCTCTCTCGGTTTCTTGAGATATCCCTTGCTCTCTGTTGGTCTGTTGATATATCTGCTCTCTTCTCTCCATATCTTGATCTCTCTCTGTCTCTTGATCTATCTCTTGCTACTGCTCTCTCTTCTCTATGCCTCGATCTCTCTCTGTCTCTCGATCTATCTCTCGCTCTCTGTTGGTCTCTTGATCCATCTCTCGCTCTCTGTTGGTCTCTCGATCCATCTCTCGCTCTCTGTTGGTCTCTCGATCCATCTCTCGCTCTCTGTTGGTCTCTCGATCCATCTCTCGCTCTCTGTTGGTCTCTCGATCCATCTCTCGCTCTCTGTTGGTCTCTTGATCCATCATCTCTCGCTCTCTGTTGGTCACTTGATCTATCTTTTGCTGCTCTCTTCTCTCCACATCTATCTCTTTCTACTTCTCTTTCTCTATGTCTCGATCTCTCTTTCGATCTCTCTTGGTCACTCGATCTATCTCTTGCTGCTGCTCTCTCTCTGTCTCTAGGTCGAACTCTTGCTCTCTTCTCTCTATATCTCGATATTTCTCTGTCTACCGATCTCTCCCTCACTTTCTTCTCTCTATATCTCGCTCTCTCTTGGTCTCTCAATCTATCTCTCACTTTCTCTCTGTCTCTTGATCTCTTTCTGTCCCTCGATCTCTCTATATATCTCAATATTCTCTCCCTCATCTTTCTCTCGATCTCTCTCTGGCTTTTTCAATCTCTGGATCTTTGGATGTCCTTATCAATCTCCCGTTTCTGATGTCTGTCCATAACTCTCTCTCTTGATATCTCTACAATACCTTATATAGACTGATCAGAGTTCTCTGATGTCACACACAACATAAACCGTGTTTGCCTAACAAAGTCGATTTGCGCAGGCATTTCTAACTTCAAACTTGCCGTGCGTATCTTGGGGAGAGATGTGCTGAGTAGGAAGTCAGTCAGATCTGCGTTTTTTCAAAAAATATGGATAAATATGCAAATCCCCATATATGGAGGGCCCTGATGTCATGATATCATAGACTGGCCTGGACTCCATATTTGGGCATGTCTGAAATGTCTGTCATAGAACTCCATACTGTATATGGGCATAAAAGGGACACAGACAGACAGATAAAGAGATCTCCATATGGGCGTAAAAGGCATACAGACAGAATAAGATATCTCCATCCTAAATTCACAAATGGGACCACATCATCACGATCGTCATCAACAGAGGAGAAGTCAACAACATATTGGCATGAACAGTTACTCAATTACCCCAAGACAAACCTTTCACAAAATTATTTGTGGTGTTATGTTATATGAAACTGGTCTGAAGTCATTCAACTTTTTGTGATAGGCCACGCTTCTTCAGAATCAGAATTAACTTTATTGTCACATCACTGGTTTACAAGTGTAAGGTTTTTGTTATTTCCATAAAAAGAGAATGTAAAGAGGAAGAGGTAAGGGGTCGGCGGGGCGCAAGGAGAAGAGAGAGAGAGAGTGATCAATTAAAAAATAATAATCAGTGAGAAAAGTAAATCAGTTCACAGTTGCCCCATGTCAAACCTTTCATCACAGTTGTCTGGTAGGCTAGAATACAGGAAGTGTGGGCACTAGGGAAATCTGGGCACCATTTTTTGGGGAAGACTGGGCACTAGAGAAGAGTGGACACCAGGAAGAGTGGGCACCTGGCCTCGGAAGACTGGGCACTAGGGAAATGTGGGCACCAATACAGAGTGGGCACCAGGACTGCAACTTTTAGTAAGATATGCCTAACCCTAACCGTAATCCTAACCCTAACCTCAGTAAAACTATAACCTAACCTTAACCTCAAACTAAAATTTGTCTGAAAATGTTTTGGATGGGGGGAAAAAATGATCATCTGAATGTAGTTGCATTCCAGTAATATGCATGCCAGACTTCAAAGTATTTCCGTTTTGGTGCCATGCATTTCCCCTAGTGCCCACTCTTCTGAGTTCTAGTGCCCACTGTTTTGGTGCCCACATTTCCCAATTGCCCACCCGTCCGAGCCCTGGTGCCCACCCTGTTTTGGTGCCTACATTTCCCTAGTGCCCACTCTTCCAAGGTGCCCAGTTTTCCCTAGTGCCCAGAATGTTTTGGTGCACACCCTTCCTGTTACCATCTGGAGTTATACTAATTCATTTTGAAGTTTATGCAACTTCAAAAATAATTTTGGTTTTGGTTGATTTAGTGGGAAAAGCGTCATTTGTCCCTTGGCCCCATGACAAACCTTGTGCCAAAGTTGTGTGGTGTTATCGGGTGTTGTATGGAACATGGTGTAAAGTGATACCGTATGCACTTTATGTGATGGACCACAACCACTGTGATGCCCCCTTTTGGTCAAACAGAGTGAAAAGTTAATCAGTTATTTTATTTCTTGCTAAAAAAGTAAGTTTCTTAAAACTCTTGAAGCCCCTTTCCCAAGATCTGCTCTCTCATCGCCACCCTTTCTCTCACACGTTTGACATCTAATAATAAATATTGACATAATTGTAATCCTATAATGTGTGCCTATGTTTGATTGAACCAGGATTGATCATAGGATTCGTCTTTCCTGGATGGATACTCATTTTCCCATGATGCCGTACTATAAGAACGTTGCGTGACTTGACGTTTTAGACAGTGTTGCCAAGTCCGCTTATTATACGCGACTTTGGGCTTCTTTTTCTGTAAAGTAGCTTGTAAATATTGGTAGTTTTGGGCTTGTTTCTAACGTGCAGTGGCGTCCCCAGGAATTACATTTAGGGCAGGCGAGATTTTTTTTTGTAACCCCCCCCCCCCCCCCCCGCCCTCTATTACCCCCAAAAAAGAAATCAACTCAATCGAAAATCGGCGACCTAACCCTAACCCGGCGAAATTGTCCGTTTTCAATATGTTTTGGCCATTATCTCTGGAACGGAAGGTCCAATCTGCTCAGTTCAAAGCTTGTTGGATGCGTGACTTTGAGGACATTAAGCACGCATGACACATTTTCGGGTTATTTGGGTTTTCTAGGGGAGGCGAGATCTTAGTTGGGCAGGCGGCCGCCTGCCCTGCCTCTACAGTGGGTACGCCACTGCTAACGTGTACTTGCTTATTTAGGCTTGCTTCCAAATTATTTAATATTATTTAATATTTTTTTAAACCAGTGGTTCTCAAATATTTTCATGAAAATGTTTTCTGCCAGGGAGCATTTGTGTATTGTGTTGTGTCTAATGTAGCCTAGTCGCTTTCTTTGGGCTTGTTTTCCTAGACCTGGTTGCTTATTTCTCTCCCCGAATCTGGCAACGCTGGTTTTAGACCGACCCCTGATGACGCTGGCAGCGCAGCGCAGGAGAGTTTCTGCTGCTGAATGGTTCTGTCTGTCTGTGTTCAGGAGGAGGAGGAGTGCCCCGAAAGATAACAACATTTCTCTCTAGTGAATAATTATCAAAAGTCCTAAATAACGCAGAAGCAGGGCGTACAGGCCACGCCACACGGACTGAGAAGAAGAAGAGACCGGGACGAATTCCAGGGGAATGAACAACGGTCGTTTTCACACCTCAGCCACATTGTTTTGAAGGCCTGTTGCCATCATCTCCTGGGGGATCCTCCTCGGGCTGCCAGCCGAGGTGGACCTCAGGCCTGGTCCAGACCTGGTACTGGTCCATGTGAGCTTTTATCCATGAACTCGTTGTTTTTCCCAAAACGAAGACGTAGCCTCATTGTGTTCTTTTCATGGCGGACGCAAGACAGCGGAACTGTCAGCTTGACAACAAGCTAGTGTTAGCTAGCTTAATGTTTACAAGCTAACCCAGCTAATGTCAGTTGTTGTTGGAAGAAGTTGGACTTGTGTTTGATTTGTCAGTTCGGGTGTGGGGGGCTCGTGTTTGACTTGACAATGAGTTTTCTGCTAACTCTCGGAGCGAGTGAGTTTATTGAGTCGGTGAGGTCTGTCTGCGTCGATTGAAGGTCGTCAAAAAACATAGTCAGGTAGATGGAAAAGCCCCCCTGGCGTTTAATAAAGGTTATCACCTACTCGAGCTTATCTACAACTGCTGGCCCGTCACCTTGTGAGGTCGAATCTAAGAACTAAAAGTCACTGACTTGATTTTCTGTTATGATAAAACGGTAGCGTCTTTGGAAAAGTTGTGAAATCGTGTAGCCCTTTGTTTTGTGTTGTTGAGCAACTGACTCAAACAGAAGTCTATCCCCGAGTCAGCTGATCATCATAGCAAAGCCACTGTTCACCCGTTCTACAGATAGATGAAGTTCCGTATGAAATCCCACAGAAGACCGTGGACGTAGATGCTGTTGGGATTCAAAGCGTTCCTCTATTCTGATCACACGCCGCTATCTCCAGTTCCTACTTACAGAAGACAACTGATCAAAACAACATCCCCCTCTGGACAAAAGTCACCATGAATCGTTACCTTCCCGTGGCACGACAGCACTTCCTGGGTGCCCTGGCCAGCACCAGCGTGGTAGTCAAATCAATAAGTGCTGTGGTGATTCTTCTCTACTTGCTTTCCTGGGCCGTTGACACCCCATACGCCCTGGGGGTCACCCCGGGGTACCTTTTCCCCCCTAACTTCTGGGTGTGGACACTATTGACACAAGGAGTGGTGGAGCAGCATGTTTGGGGTGTAGCGGCCAATGTGGGCACTGTAGTTGCCTGCGGACGCCTACTAGAGCCTCTTTGGGGCGCTCTCGAACTCCTCATCTTCTTCACAGTGGTCAATGTCTCAGCTGGCATCCTGGCTGGGCTCTCCTACCTCCTCACCTATGTGGCGACCTTTGACCTGGACTTCCTGTTTGCTGTGCGTGTCCATGGAGGGGTTGGGTTCCTCGGAGGGGTCCTTGTGGCACTGAAACAGACGATGGGCGACACCACAGTGCTTAGAGTACCACAGGTGAGTCACAAAGAAAAGTGATGTTGAAGCATTGTAGATGCATATCGATGGGTGGTATTGTAACTATGAAGAGGCAGTGGTCCCAAGATTTAGAGGCATACTGTAGATATGTTTTGGAAATAGTTTACAACAAGCGTGCTGAGAATTGATTAACACTTTACAAATCTGCAGGGTCTTTACTCTTTGCAAAATCATGCAGGGTCATTCTGATTTATACTCAAGTTGCATGCAACATGTAATCTGCTATGTTCGGGGAGTGACATCCAACGGAGTATCAATTAAGCATACATCTAGTCTGGAGTTTTACACATGAGCTAGTCTGTCAAAAAAGACCATGGCTAATGTGACGGCACTTTTGAATACCACAAGGTGAGAGAAAAGAGAAGTTTGAGTCTTCCAAAGAAGTGCTTTTATACACCCAAGTCAAGTGTAGTCTGAGTGTTTTATGTAAATGGTATATAAGACTGATCAAACTACCACAATCTGAGAAAGGGATATAAAACATTTCAGAAGGCCATATGTCCAATGGTAATGTGAGTTGCTTTGATGTACAAAACTACTCGTATTCCTATATGAGTAGTGTTGTACATCAAAGCAACTCACATTACAGTGCCACAGGTGTCAAGCCTAAGTATACATTATATTTTGCTAAAGTATGAATGTTTTAGATATGTAGTGAAGAACGACTTGACTTAAACCCTTTTGCTCTTTAGGCAGCAGCATGGGTCATTCATGAACTTCCTACTGAGTGAAGAACACTAAACAGCAGCAGACATGTCCCAGTGCTCAGGTTGCCATAGGTGATCTTGGGCGAGTTGATGTAATGATGAGATGAGGTATATGTTATTAAAACCAGAGGGAAGGTGTCAGTATCATAATGCAATAAACACATATTCACCCGAGTTGAAGTACAGTCAAACCCACTAGTGGCAGTAATTTGGTAACCTGTAATTTGGCTTTGTGTGTATGTTATCTGTTTCTCAGATGTTTCATACATGTCTTTTAAGCAAAGCATTGGTTTACAATGCAAAGTAGGAGAAGGAGCAACAGCTCATACATTCTACACAGGGACGAACATCTCCAGTCCTTTAGGGCTGCAAGTACTGCTGGATTTCTATCCTACCAAGAAATCTTTGCATTCATTTGGTATACAGGTCAAAGTTTTTTTATCTAGATAGCTGAAAGATTGCCAGATGAATACAATACTGTATGTTTCTTGGTAGAATATGATTAGAATCTGTACATAAAATAGAGGAACTCTGTCTTCATTAAACACTTTATTTGATTTTTATGCCTATTTAAAAGGTAGGCCTAACTGCAATTCCACCCGGTCTTTTGCACCTGTAAATGTGTGAGGTGACACATTTAAGTGAAGTTGAAACCTGACGTACTCACAGCCATTATGGACTGTACTGCAGTTGCCGGTGCAGTTGCTTCGACTTGAGACAGGTACACTGTCTCAAGACTGTACATCCCTGCCCTGCATGTTGCACAGCACACCTAGGCATGTGAATAGTTATAACTGTGTTAAGTGCTTTATTAAAACTGCAATGGCAAAAAAAGAAGAAGAAAGTATTCAAAAGTATAACTAGTGCACATTGATACTTAATCTTAAAAATGGTAGACGTTCAAAATAAAGCAGAAAAAACAACAACGGTGAAATTATTAAGTCAATAAACAATTGCAATCAAGCCAGTGTGTAAAGGTGATGATAGGTAACTATCTTACGGTCACAACTGAAAGAAACCCTTAATAGTGTTATAACTCATGGAAGGAAGATTTCGCTTTGCCAGTAACACTGACAGGTATACGTACCTCTCTGGTGTCACCCTGGTAGGATTGGAATCAGACAAGTTAATACAATTAATCACAACAGAGCTTCCAGTACCTATTTTACGGTACATGTCTGTCTACTACATTTGTGCCTGTCGTAGAAGGACTGCCTGTTAAAAGCACCATGACCTGCATTATATGCAAAGAATGTATATACAAAAAAGAAACATGCACCAGCACCATCCACTTTCACTGTTTAGACATCCTGTAGATTTTTTGAATATAGAGCTTAACAGAGAGATTGGCTTGTTAATTCCCCACCCTGAATGTAAATATGTGATTCCTATGGCTTTATACCAGTTAGCCTAGAGTTGATGAACAAGTCTGATCCTGCCAGCTCCACTCTCTGCAGGATGTCACAGATGTGACAAAATAAAACTGAATGTACAATCAGGAATATGTCCAGTTACAGTAGCATAGGATTGCATCTTTTTAGCAGTGGCACAGAAATATCAACAATAGGGCTGTGCTCAAATTATTCATAACAAAGGTATATCAGAATACATTTTTGACAAACCACATTGATACAGGCGTTACTATATCAATATGTGGATCATCAAGAAATGAAGTCAGATGTATTGAAATTCGTTTATTTTATAAGTTGGTGTCTGCGTTTGTATGTCATCAAATTCCTTTCATATCATCGGAAATAAAACTGTAATACCACAAGACCAATTACCAAACTGATGATGGCAGCACACGCATCACAACCTGACAAGTGGCAACATGTTTTACAAATCATTGTGGCTTAACATATTTTATGTTAAAAACAATATATATTTGATTAATTCAAGGAGGTACATTAATTCATTAAAAAAAATTGCCTGGTAACTACTGTTTTAATTATATAGCTATATCCTGTACAGCCTTCGTGCGATATGATCTTTTGTTTTCAATTGCTTTAGATCAGATGAATGATGCAATTAATGGTAAGAATCTGAGAGACATCATTTCCCAGGCTGAAATGTGCCATAGTGTACAAAATCTTAAGTTAAACAGACTGAAAAATACTCAGGTTCAGGCTCAGGTGAGCAGTGCATACTAAGCAGTATTGCTGTTTTAAGCGGTTTAAACTGTGTGCTATAGATGTATCCATTACCCACATTTTGTCAACATAAAGAAACCCTAAAGTCAGCATTTCAGGAATGCAGAGAAACTGATTGATTTACAGTTTGAGAAGAATTTGTTTTTCAGCAAGGCCTGTATTTATAAAGAGATTTTGATCAAAGTGAAATTAATTGCAAAATGGCTAATATTTATAAAACAAAACTCTTATGTTTATGCAAGCACTGAAGGAAACACATGTGCATTCACCTACTTGCACACATGTCCTTAATATCCACCCCTCATATTTCACATGATGGCTCCAGTTTGCTCAGCTGACCTGTTATTTATTACCCGTAAAGGTCTTTGCGCGCTGGGAGCATTTATTTCGTGCGATTAATTCCTATTAATTTAAACTGCTGCTGTGTCATGAGTGTTCATCCACACAAAACGCAAATATTACGAAGCGAAGGACCTTATTGTGACAATGGCCGGCCAAGCTCTATCGCAGTATCGAGTGCCTGAACATCTGATTTCTGAACAGTTTCTACCCGGCTACCATCAGACGTGAACATGGCATGAACACTGCTTGCCTGTTGCGGTTTTTAACCATGTGAAATATGAAATAATATGTTTTTTCACCTTTCCATGCGGTGGAAACTGGTCTTTAAAACAGCAGAAACATAGTACCTGCTGGCTGCTGCTACTTCTTTTCACCTTCATATGATGCTAATATTTCAAAATATCATGTACATATCTGCTTTCACTTACACTTTCTGTATGTATATATCCTTATTTGTTTTGTTTAACCTGTTTCTATCTCTTCCTCTTTGCTTTCACTCTACCTCTGTCCTCTCTTCTCACGGAATACAAAACGATGGAGGGCTTACGAAAAAAAGAATGCTTTACACCCGTAAACTTAATGTGAAAATAAAAGTGATTCTGATTCCAAATGTACACAGGCTTTTACTGTGCATGCATCATGTGTGTACTGCTCCCATTTCATGTGCCTACCTTTCATTTCCCCGTCAACCTTAAAAAGAACAGACCTTAAGATGTCTCTCTCCATTCCTCCCACCTCCAGGTGAGACTCAAAGCGGCCCCAGTCCTGGTTCTCTTCCTGCTGGCGCTGCTGCGTCTCTCTGGCCTGCTGCTGGACAGTAGTGCCCCGCTGGCTTCCTACGGCTACGGAGCCCTGTCTGGCTGGGTCTACCTGCGCTTCTATCAGCGACACAGCAGGGGGCGCGGGGACATGTCCGACCACTTCGCCTTCGCCTCGTTCTTCCCCGAGGCGCTGCAACCGGCCATCGGCCTGCTAGCCGGCCTGGTGCACGCTGCACTGGTGAAGATGAAGGTGTGCAGGAAGATGGTGAAGAGGTATGACGTGGGCGCGCCCTCGTCTATCACCATCAGTCTGCCTGGCACAGACCCCCAAGACGCTGAGAGGAGGAGGTAAGAGGAGGGGGCAAATAATATGGAAATATGTAGTGTATGTGTCACAGTATGTGTCCCTTTCATGTAGAGACAGTGTCAATATTCATTATTTTTAGGGGGACTGTCTGTAGGTGTGTGTGCAGTTACACCGCTCCACATGTCCAAGCTGTCAGACAGGTTCAATTTCAAACAACCATACACACAAACAACACACCTCCCACCATTCACCTTGTAACTGGATAGGATGTGTCACACTTTTAATGGACATAGAAAGCCTTTTATGGTTTTGGAAAGTGTGATATATCGGCTGTGATAGAAACTGGCAGGCTAGGTAAGGTAAAGCCTCTGTCCTTTTGTAGAAAGAACAACCAATGAAACATTTAAAGGGGAATACCACTCGTTTTCAACATTTAACCATGTCATAATATAGCTCAAAGCTGTTGTGTTGAAATAAGAAAAAAGTCCCCACTTCTATGTTGCCTAGAAATTGATTGTTGGGGTCATGTCATGTCAAGTGACATACGGAAGGTATACTGTTAGGCCCGTGCGACTTGAATATAAAGTTAAGGCTTGTTAAAGCATTTTCAGCCAATTTATTTCTATTATTACTACAAGTACAATGACTTGTAAAATGTGATATAACCATTTTCAGCCATTACTACAAGTACAATGTATTGTGAAATGTGATACATAACCATATGCCATTATAAACTACTGCAAGTCGCACTGTTTCAGCTTGAAGTGAGATTCCCCATTCTAGTGAATGAGGTAGCCTAGAGGGCGGGCCAAAGAGTACACCTTCTGTATGTCACTGATCACATGACCCCAACAATCGATTCTCTAGTTCTAGGCAACATAGAAGGGGGGGGGGGCACTTTCCACACAACAGCTCTAAGGTATATTATGACATGGTTCAATGTTGAAAATTAGTGGTATTCCCCTTTAAGGCGACGCTAACATTGCATCACCAAGCTTTCCCCAATACCTGTAGGAAAGCCTGGTTTCTATGTATTGCTCACTGCTCAGATCCGGTGTAGAGCCTGTGTCCGGTACTGTTTAAACACAGAAATGTTAGGGGAGGATTAATTGGCATAAACGGGGTAAACGTAATTCGTTACTCTGAAAGAGGAAAAGAAAATAATAATAATCAGCTACAACTCTGTATCATTCCGCTCCAAAAGTAGTTTTAATATAGTAGTAGCAGTACATTTTAATATATATATTTATATATATATATATTGTGTGTGTCTAATATCCCAGTGTTGTCACATGTATGAGGATTTCTCCCATTAAACATTTGTACTCCTTTGTCTTCTCCCCCCACCCTCTCTCACTCTCTTTCTCCCTCTCCCTCTGTAGACAACTGGCCCTCAAGGCGCTGAATGAACGTCTGAAGCGCGTGGAGGACCAGACGGCTTGGCCCAGCATGGACGACGAGGACGATGACGAGGATGACGAAGTCAGGACCGACACGCAGCCTCTCCTCGCCACCTCCTCCCTCAAGCCAAAGCCAGCAGGGTTGGGGGCTTCTGTGGGCTCCTCTCCCACCCCCTCCCCCTCCCCCTCTGCAGCGTCACAGAGCGCCGGAGGACAGCAGTCAGAGTCCAGCATCATCACTTTTGAAGACGCTTCGTCTAGGTCCTAATGAACATATATATACAGACACACATGCTAGCACATGTCGTTGGCTAGTTAACGGATGTGTTCAGGGCCTATGACCAGGAATACGCACTTTTTCATTTTGACCTTTTCAGGACACATAGTCGCACAAAAACACAGTCGACCATCTTTGTCCAGTTCGCAGACACTTGCGTTCATACTGTATGTGTGCGTTCATATACACACACACACATAACTGTACTCTCACAAACACACACATACACCAACAATCTCCTTTGCAGTTATACAAGTCAACAAGCCCAGAGGGATAGAAACTGTAATTGTCTTCAGTGGTGAGTTAAGCTTTCGTTGAAACGCTTTAGTTAAGAATGTCATGGACAGCATCAACCATCTTCTGTTCCTCTCCCTTGTCAGTGGCCGCCATTCTCACATAAAAATCCCCATGGATTGGACTTCACAGCAATGTACCATCACGCAGAGCTCTGTCTTTCGCCTCATGTCTGAATAAACAATGTAATGGGTGTACAATTTTCATTTTTGTAAATCCTTTTTTGGCTAGCCATAGACTATTATGAGTATTATGATTGTCTGCTACAGAGAAAAAACACCAGTTGTTGAGACTCTGAGTATGTTCATAGCGTTCTTGACTCATGAAATGAAGGAACGCATTGGGAAGGCTAAACTTAGAGCTCTGCATTGAAATCGGAAGCAAAACAAAGCACTGAGAGAAGGCCCGCAAAGTGAGATATGTTTTTATTATAGCGTTTTCCAAATAAGAAACCAGATGTGGAACTGATCGAGTGTGAACGAACTGTCAAGCTATATAACTGAATCTAATGCTAATGGACCTAAGCTAATGGACTGGGGGTGTGAGTTGAGACCTGGAGATTGTGCCAGGTGAAAATCAGGTTGTGAGACAGTTTGAACCAGACTGAACTGGACTCATGCCTATTGAATTGTCTTGCTCTGGATTAATCTTCGAATAGGCAGAAAAAGGGTCACCCAGTCATGCCCGGTGGTTTTTCTTTCATTTTTCTAGTTAATTTTTCAGTGAAGAATGCAGTTGGAAATAACAAGATGTTTCTACTTTGTATTATCTTCATCTCTATCCATCACTAAACAGAACAACAGTTTGTTCTTCCCTCTGGTAGTTGGCATAGATGTTTTGTGTGCCAATGTTCCCGTGGGGAAATGTTTTGTTGTTACACTGACAGATCTGTGGATGATTTGTTTTCCTGTTCTTATTTTATGAGTGCTCAGCTTTTATTAAGGGGGTTTTCAAGGATATTTTTGAGGATTGATTACAGTTCTGTTGCTGCAGCTGTATCTTGTGCCCTTCTCCCTGAAGTGCAGACTTGTTCACTTTACCCAATATCGGTTGACTAACGAGAAAACATGTTTTAATTATAAAGTGCCCATATGTTTTCATTGAGAAAGATGGTTTAAGAAATATATATATATATATATAATATTTTAAGTAGCTGGTGAACTTTTGGATTAATTAGACATTGCGGCAAGTGAACAACACTTTATTTTCTTTCTCTGGTTCCAAACATGAATCTGGAAGTGAACAAGTGCATAGGCATTACATGGAGAAAGGTAGAAAGGCTATGAATGCATACTCTGTGCAGGTCATTTCAGAATAAAAGCTGATCAAATCCAATAAATAACACTTGTAAAATACAGTTATCGTGTTTATCTGGTATGTTGCAGTAGTAATGTACCCAGATTGTGTTTCAGCGGCAGCCAGTGGGCTACACACCGTCTTGTGTTCACAAAGCATCTCAATGACTGAAACTACTGAACTAGGGTCAGTACAGTATGTTGTGAGTATTTGTTCCCAAATGTAATAACCACACAGTTTGGAAGTATGAACCTATGAAAAATAATTTGAAACGCCCACTGTTGTTTGGAACGAGTCAAAACGCACTACAATTTCAAGAATAATCATAATAATCTTAGCTATAATGGTGCAGCTCTTGCTTTGACCACAAGATGTCACTTATAAACTACATTTAAATGGTAGCCTAGTTAATAGACACTGCCAAGTTTAAATTTGAATAGATCCCTAGCTTGACTGATGGGTACATCTCTGACACTGGATCAGTGTCGACCCCACACTTAAAAAATCCCTGTGTCTGGAGTTGGGGACTACTTTCTGGAATTGGTTAATACATTTCACGTTTCTTCTGTTGTCAGGGTGACCAGTATAACTAACTAGAAGGAACAGGGGTACAGGGTCAGAGACCAAGTGATTAGAATGACCATCCTCTAATGGGAAGGTCTCAGGTTTGATTCCTACACCTTAAAAGGCACTTAAACCTTCCCTGTTCACTCACCAAATGTCCCTTTGGATAAACGTAACAGCTGAATATCTGAAATGTAAAACCTTAATACAAGCCTGTATTCCTAACTTCCAACTCTTTACCTATTTTCAACAAATAAAGACTTATTCTAACCTAAGCGGGAAAATTAGAGCCATATTAGAACGATGAAAGGGTGTCTGGCTGTGTCTTCCTTCTTTCCTCATTCCTTACTTTTTTCATTTGTTCATTCTTGTCATTTCAGTTCTTCAACCTGTTCTTTACCATGGAGAACAGTCAGAGGTTTAATTTGTATGAGTATATTTGTGCTATGCTTTGTTATATTGTGTGTATTTACATGAACAACTGGACAGTGGGGAGAGGGTTATACATACAGTAGATAAATGTATCTGGACAGGCTGACAGGCTCATTTCCATTTCTTGCTAGTTGAGTCACCGGGAAATACCTGATATTTGAGACTGCATATAAACTTTGTATAAGATATACATGCCATATCTATAGAATATAATAAATAGACGAGGGTAGAATAATTTATGGCATAATGTTTAGATTAACCAACTGTCAACTACCACCATGTATCCTGTCAACATGTCATTAAACAAGACCCTATAGCAGGATAAACACACACACACGTCCTCCAAAACCTCTGCTCTCCATCTCTGATCTCTCCTTGATTCCTTTCACAGTTCCCATTTTGTTCCATTTATCTCTGAATGTTGTCAAAGAGAAGGAAATCACTCATATTTTACTTTTCTTTAAACATGCATATTGTATTTATGAATAATGCCAATGCTTGTGGGTGGATTTGAAATGCTAGTAGTGATATGAAGAAGACAATAACGGTAGTGGGCTGAAGATTACAACGGCCAAACTCGGTTGACAAACACTTGTAAGAGCGTTTGCTAAATGTCTAAATTGTAATGTTAATTGACAAGCATGCTGAGGCACCTTTTATTGTTAAAGGGGCTACACCATGAATTAAAAAAATATATATTATATATAAATATTGCCCCCTAATACGTTTTAAACAGGTTGTAAGCCTAAAAAACATCCAGATATTTTTTCTCACAATCTGACTGTCTGTCATTCCAAGCTTTTTCAGCTGCAATACCAAAACGTCCTATTGGGCAGGGGGGAGCTACTGAGCAATTCTGTCTGGCCATCCTCAATGCAAAATCAGTGCAAGTGACATCACTTGCACAGCCATTCTGAAATGGCCTGTTCAGACACGCCCATTCAGGAAATCCATGAAATGAGCATGAATGACTGAATGTTAAAACAAAATATTTTTTTGGGTACAAGAGACACTGGGGAGCCCAAAAAATACTAAAAACCTAAAAAAAAATGAAATTCATGGTGTAGCCCCTTTAAGTTTTCATCTTTATTATTATCAAAATTGATCAAATTGTTTAAGTCTTAGGGTCATTATTATTGCATAATATATATGTTTTCCCTTTAAAGTGGTGATGGGCAGTTCTCTTTCTTTCCCATTTTGACAGTATAACTAATAATAATTATAGCTTGAATTTATAAAGCGGATTTCATGAACCCAAGGACGCTTTACATCAAAAACAATGAACAACCAACAAACAAACAACTATTTGCCATAAGCCTGAGAGAATACTCATCTGTTTAAGGAAATAGGTAGCTGATATACTGCACTTTTACCTTAGCGCTAGGTATGCTCTTGGTTGCTTGTTATTGCAGAAAATGCACTTATAACCTCTGGTGATTAGTAGCTTTCGTTCCCTACCTTTGTTGATTGCACTTATTGTAAGTCGCTTTGGATAAAAGCGTCTGCTAAATGACTGTAATGTAATGTAATGTAATAGGTGTCTTTTCAAGGCAGACTAGAGAGGGCTCATGCAAGGTCTCTAGCCATATCCTACACGGTTGTCTTGTTTTCTATCAATTATAGGTGCACTGCCTAAATTCACCCCCAGATGGAGCGGTAATACGACCTCTTCATTATTTAGCATGTTGGAAGAAAATAACTTCTGCCGATATATTTTATAACTCTATGGTCTGCCGCCGTCCTAGATTGTCAGAACTTCTTTAGGCCTATAGTGTCCTTTACTTGGCACATTAATTCAAGTAAAACATCTCTTTGTGTACATAAACAAAGGGGGTTATTATATCATGAAAGATATATTTCCACACTATAGGTATTTTAGGTGGGAAAGTTGATAAACAAACGGTAAGGACTCGCAGTGATGGAAGAAATACTCTATTTTTTTACGTTTTTAAGTAAAGTGGTATTTTACATAAAAACATACTTATTCACAATGTAGAAGTAAAAGTCCGGAATTCAAAATGTACTTGAGTAAAAGTACAAAAGTATTGGTATCATAAATGTACTTAAAGTACCAAAAGTAGAAAGTACTCATTATGCAGAATGTCCCATTACAAAGTTTTCATCTTCTCATTTTAACAAAGTTAATAATCCTGACGTCCTTCAATAGGGGAGACGTCGTGAACAGTGACGTACCAAATAAGAAATTCTGATATAAATGAATTATCAATGTAACTTTGGGAAGTTGCCAGTGTAGTCGGGTTTACGACGTCCTCTCTCAGTGTGGACTAGATCAGTGGTTCTCAAACTTTTTCATGTCAAGGACCACCAAATTGACACTTATTAGCCCGCGGGCCCCCATGTCAAAAGATATGCCAGGAACCCCCATAACTTAAGAGAAGATTTAGCAGTGATTCTCAACCATTTTAATTTAGAGGACCCCCAGTTTGACATGCATTAGGGCTACAGACCCCCATTTAATGGCATTTCTATCACTTGGACCGCAATCTATATTGTAAAATCTATGTCAATTTAACTGTACAAATGAGAGTGTACAAATGGAACCAAATGGACCCGTTAGGGTCCATTTGGTTCCATTTGTACACTCTCAGAGTTACAGACCCATAAGGGTCCATTTGGTGCCTAATCTATCATTTAGCTGGGGACCCCCTGGAACCCCCTTAAGTACCCCTGGGGGTCCTCGGACCCCACTTTGAGAACCAATTGACTAGATTAATATTATAGCTCTAAGCTCTGATGTCAGACAACGCCTTGCGGTCGTCGTGTATCAACTTCTAATAATAGACCGTGTTTGTTTATTATATTATCATGACTCATTCAACGACGGAACAGCAACACATTTTCCCCAAACAGCAGAAAGACGAACCAGTACTCCAGGAGGAACACCAGAGTTGCCAGGTTTTGCGAGAGAAACAAGCAACTAGGTCTATGAAAACAAGCCCAAAAAAAAGCGAGCGCGTTGCCCTTTAAAGTAACCTAATACTGTACATTCATACATTGGCAATTTGAAAACAGCTTAGATCTGCTATTTTCAACAACAAAAAATCTTGGAAAAGGTGCAAAATTTGGAATATTCTATATATATATTTTTTTTCTAACAACACAATTCCCACAAATCGGGTGTCTCTGGATCAAGATATTTCCAGATGGGGGTCCGCTGCGTCCGCAGACAAATACATATTAATTTGGGGGTCCTTGAAATGAAAAATGTTTGAGAACCGCTGGTTTATAAATAAAGAAAATAAAACATTGGAAACAAGCTCAAATAAGCAACTGCACTTTAAAAACAACTTCAAACAAGCCCCCAAAAAACCGCAACCGCCAATTTTTACAAGAAACTTTACAGAAAAACAAGCCCAGAGTCGCTTCTAATAAGCGGACATGGCAACCCTGACCACCACCACCGCCACCACCATCCAATATGACGTGCACGCGCAGGTGTGGCTCATGCTCGTGCCCGTCACCCCTCCCCCCAGCTACAATCCTGGGCCGCGCAGCGCGCTCCCGTCTAAACTAATTCATTGTATTGGATTGAAGCGGCAGGGAGGAGCGCGACAAACTCGACCGACTGACTGCTGCTACCCACACAAACTGCAGGTAAACTACTTCAATGAATCCTTTATTAGTATTACTGATGAATACATTGTATTGCTTTAACATATGTACTTTAATGATGAATAGCCCTCAATTGTCCATGAACTACTTGGCGGATCCAGGACAGGCTAAATTAAAGCTCGGTGGTTAGCCTGCCAAGTTAGCTTCTTTTCACCGACCGACCTTACATTTCAACCAGTGTTGCCATGTTGGCTTATTATAAGCTACTTTGGGCCTCTTTTTCTGTAAAGTTGCTTGTAAAAATTGGTAGTTGTGGGTTCCGGTTTTTTTGCCCTCGTTTCTAAAGTGTATTTGCTTATGTGGACTTGTTTCCTCATGCTTAAACCAGTCGTTCTTAAACATTTTCATGCCAAGGATTTATATTTATTTGTTCGCAGATCACCCATCTGAAAATATTTTGTGCCAGGGACGCCCATATAAGATTTGTGTTAACATTTTTCTGAAAAGATCTGCGATGCGTTGTGAACTTGTAGATCGGCTATTTTCAAATAGCTGATCTAAAGTTGTAAAACTTAGCCTAGTTGCTTCTGTTGGGCTTGTTTTCATAGACATGGCCGCTTGTTTAACTCGCAAAGCCTGGCAACACTGCCAACCGACCGACTTCTCATTTCAACGCTGCTTCCTTCCGCACTTCATCATCATCGTTCTCTAGTGGCTTCATTCTGGTTCACTTCACTTTAGGACGGAGTAACTTAAGTATATGGATGAGACTGTTCTCAAAAGTCTGTAGGGGACTGTAGTATAAAGTCACGATGAATAGTTTTCAATGTTCATAAACGTGTACCGCAAAGATTAGATTGGCGATCCTGGGCTTCAGTTAAACAATGAGCCTCTTTTTCTCTGACGAGCCTCGACTGTAACCAGATTTTTCAACGGAAAAACGTTAACCTAATTCTGTCTTTTTAACTCGGCTTTTACTGTAACGTGTCTGATTGGTTACATGTGTACACTCAAGTTAAAAATGTCTACACATCAATATAGGATTTGACTGTGTGGTAACTTATTATAATCGAATACCAAAACACAGTCGCCCCGGGGTAAATCTGGCGGTTTTCACCTGGTATTCCTAAACATAACCTCAGTAAACTATGTTTAAAACCTAACCTTAGTGCTAAACGTAACCCCTGTAAAACGGTGCCAAAACCTAACCTTATTCCTAAACGTAACCTCAGTAAAACTATGCATAATCCTAAACGTATTTCTAACCTTATCCTCCGTGAAACAAATACGAGAATACAAGAACCGCTGGTCCGTGAGCGTGTTTTGGGGCACGTCTTCTGGTTACCATTACAATCTAACTTCTTTGTAACAGGAAAGATTGCAATTTTAAAGCCCATTTGTTAAGTAATCGTGTCAATGGAGAGAACCTGGCATGTTTTTCCTCCGGTGGTGGAAAAACTAAGTTTCTGGTCAATGCCTTCCCCCTCCCGTTCTACTATGGAATAAGTGTGTACATTAAATGTGCAGTGTTGCCAGGTTTTGCGAGAGAAACATGCAACCAGGTCTATGAAAACAAGCCCAAAAGAAGCGAGACCTTCGCCCTTTAATTTAAAGCCAATGTATTATGTTTAAAGGCTTTAAACATAATACATTGGCTATTTGAAAATAGCAGATTTACAAGCTCACAACGCGTCGCGTTGTAGATCTCCTATGTAAAAAAAAAAAGAGAATTTTAAAAAATTGGATTAAAAAAAACATTAATAACACAATAATGATACGGGGGTTCATGGCACAAAATATGTGTCGCTTATAATAAGCGGACATGGCAACCCTTTAAATGCTGTTTGCTTGTCTTGGGAACGGGGCCACCCACCCATTCTCTTGCACTGCGGACACACTAGCCATCTGTTGCCTGTGTGATGACGCCATGTTTGTGGTGACCCACCCAATGCCTAGGTGCTTCAAACCACTGTTCTTCTGATGGAAAACAAGTAGCTCTGAAGCTCTCCTGTAGAAATATATTAAAGCTGTTCGTTGTATTCGGGGTGTTCCTGTTCTTTGGTATTTTACAATAATACATGTACTGCATTTAACATGAAAGTCAACCATATTCATTAAAGAATATGTTGTGTTAAATTGCCTAATTCATTGTTATAAATGGTCTTAATGGTCACAAGGACCTTAAGAAAAAGACTACGTGTTTTCATGACTTACAGATGAAATTGATTTTCTATGTGTCAGGTTTACTATGAGCTCAGTAAGCTACGTGTCAAGACGTTCTCTAATAAAACATAGTATACCTTTATTCTTGCATCTAGGAGGACCTGTAACAAAGTAGTGATTAACATGAATCATGTATTAGTATCTAGGCTATTTATTTTTGTTCAATATACATTGATCACTTTTATAACCACTCAATTGTAGTTGTATGGTACCTATAGGCTAGACAGATGTTTAAAAATGTTTCATAGGTAATAGGCATGCAGCTTATTATGCTGTTATTCAGAATGAGTGTATGAGTGCAACAGTTGAATAAGCTTCCATTTCTAGATCACCAATATTATAAATGGTAAGGGGCAAAGAATGTAAGAGGCAAAACAATGTATGGTGTATTGTAATGTAAAAATGTATGGTGAATAGCTGATGTGAATGAATGTTTTTTTGGTAGCCTATAATAGAAAAATATGAGTCAGGATGAAAATGTTCAAAGCTGTACCTTTGTGTATAATTCTAAGATGTTTTCTAAGAGAGTTCAGGAACATAACGTCAGCTTGTATTGTAGCACAGCAACATACTGGTAATGGCACAACACTGTTGAACAGGAACAAGCGTTTGGTGCAATGGGGCACAGATGGACTAGATGACAGTAGCCTATACTTGCCAGTCTACATATACACATAAAATCACAATTATAGAGTTTTTAATTGTCACAATATCCTGCTAGATGTAGGTTTGGAAGAGAGACACATTACCGATACCAAAAGCACAAATCTTGTAATTGGAGCAGTCGGGCTAGTTCAATTCACGCCCAGACGCTTAAATCAAATGTGTCCTACTGGGGAAAGCCATTTCTGACAGGAGATTGAAGGCGCTGTCATGATATAATTATCTTTTGTCATTACAACGACAGTGGATAATTATACTGCGCTGGGAGGGGGAAAAAAAGATCCAATCACTAAATTGATGGAATGGCTGCAGCCACCCACCTCACTATGCCAGTATGCACCACCTCTCTCTACCTCCTTTCTATCTGTTAATGTAATATCTGTTCAAGTTGTTCCCGTATCTATCTCTCTCTCCTAACTCCATCACTGGAATTTCTTCCCTTTAATATCTCCCTTCCACCCACGTTTATCTTATCTATTATTTTCATCCTGTGGTGTTGGCCTAAAGTTGCTCCCTCATCTTTTCATCTCCCTCTCCATCTTTTACTTTTTCCTCCCTCTGTCTCCTTCTCATCTTTATTTCTCCTAACCTACCAATCCGTCCCCCAAAATAATTTCTGTTCCCCCACTCTTTCACCTCTCCTCCACCCCATCAATAACTTTACCTTATCTCCTTTTTTTGTTCCCTCCCTCGAGTCCAGTGTCTCTTCACCACTTAATCTCTCTTCCCCTATTTTCCCTCAGCATTCTTTGTCTTCCTCCATTCCCCACTCCATCTCCAGTCCTCCCGACATCCCAAATCCCACAGTCTCTTTCCCTGTTGATTTCATCTCTTAATGTTGGTGGACATACTTGTTCAGGTGGGGATTTGTACAGATAGTCTGCTCCTTATTATCTAAGATTAGATGGATCATGGGTGAGTGTGTCACATATGAATATAAGTGTTGTTTTTTTTGCATTCCTGTTGCCAACACTCTTCATAAGATGCATATTGTCAATGTTATTAAACCTCACAACCGTTGCATCCCGATGCGTTGTGAGCTTGTAGATCTGCTATTGTCATTATTTATTTTATTTTTTGATAATTGTTCATTCATGAGAAAAAGACATAACATAGTGAAAAGTGACATAAATTAATCGTGATATTGATTTGAAGTCATATTGCCAAGCCCTTCAGCAGAGTATCAAGGCCAGTCAGCACCCACTGTTTGGTCCGTTAAAGAATTGAAGAAAAATGCTCATTCTTTTTAGATAGTCCAGTGGCTTCCTTCTCAAGACGAGACAGGATTCAATTCTGCTGCTCATGCATTCACTATCTCTTGCTTTCTTGTGCTTCCTTGATGGGTGCAGTGGGGTTAATGTAACAAAACATTCTGGGTGGATGCTTTCATCCAGGACATCTTACAGTACCATGCATGCATCAATGCATGTTTATTATGGTGGGTGCTGTTCCTAGTAGGTATGATTCACGTCATTAAAATAGGCATTATTGCTCTACACAGGAAATTGAACCCATAACACTGGAATTGTTGGTGCCATGTTCTATCACAGGGAAGTGAACCTCTGACATTTAACTATCCAATCCATACAAGCTGACACAATTTTTCATTAGGGTTAGCCCCACTGGGAAATGTTCTCTTAACCCAGTCCCACACAGCCTAGACTGCGGTGCTGCAGTACTTTTAATACCTCAAGGATCACAGTCTTACCCCATGTCCCTCCCCAGGTATGGCAGCCATCCGTAAGAAGCTGGTGATTGTGGGGGATGGAGCTTGTGGCAAGACCTGTCTGCTGATTGTCTTCAGTAAAGACCAGTTCCCTGAGGTCTACGTGCCCACTGTGTTCGAGAACTACGTAGCCGACATTGAGGTGGATGGCAAACAGGTACAGTGACCATAATAGCTGCAACTAAGGATTATTAAGCTATTGAGTAATTGACAAAATAATTTGAATAATTTATTTAGCTTGACTTAAACATTTATACATTTTAAAAATATCATTTGTTCTGAGGAAAGCATGCCAAGCTTAAAGGGATATTTCACTTTCAAACATGTTTGGAGTCATTTTAACTTTATAAATAAATGAAGAAAGTCATTGAAAAAACACGGCCCCCTCAAGCAGGGGGAATGAGGTATGTTGTCAGAGACAAACTTAGATACTGCACTGATACTGTTCATTGGAGTGATTTTAAAATCATAACTTGCTGAGTTCTCAACCAATATTCCAGCGGTTTGGGTTGTTAGACAATTTATTTTTAAATTGGGTTTTCACATCAAAGCCCCTTATCTTATGTACATAGTGACAGCAATGGTTATAAAACGTTTAGTCTCAGGTACTTGTATACAACATATTTCATATTTCTTGCAGTGGCGTTATGGCTAGTTGGTCCTGTCAATATGGTGGCGACGTTGATGTACGATCCAGTGGCCAATGAGTTGTCTACATATATTATGGCTAGATTAGTGCTATTGGTCGGCCTCCCACAAGCTTTTAAACTGCTGCTCCACACACTCCGCTCCGGCATGAGGCTGGCCAGCTCCCTAGTCCGCTCCGGTGTCCGTTCAGTACCCTGACAAGGTCTACTACATTCTGCACGTATTCTTGTCGAGAATCACTTCCCACAGAAGTGTCACCAGCAACATTTGGATAGCAGCCGTAGAGGAGGTGATAACGATGGCAAGGAAAAAGATGTTAAACCCTCTTGCCATGTTGTAGCGCCAGATTAGGTCATAGAAAGCCTTCTACATCTTGACCTTCCATATCGTTATGCTTGGATGAGTTGATCCAGGACCCAAGATAAACTTTGGGACAAGCATTCTATCCTCACTTAATTCATACAAGAGTAATCTGAAGGATGTTCTGATTGACCAGGTCAATCAGGATACATACACTCATGATATGAGTTTATGTTTACACTCACTTACTGTATATACAGTAATACGCACACACTTAAAATTTATTGTCAAACATTCTCTTACAACATAGACTCGTCATCGATTCCTTTTATTGTTTTGTTCTTTTGTCTATTCCCTGTTTACTTGGTTTTGGTATCCTGTATAATCATGTATGTCAACCATGTTGGCTAATTGTCATTAGTAATTTGTAATCAGGTTTAACCATGCATGTCATCCATGTTGATGAACTTGGCAATTGCAACGTAATCATGTCATTTGTAATCATATAATCATGCATGCCAACTATCAGTTGGTAATCCAATCGATAATGATTGGATTACTAGGCCTCCCAAGTTTGGTTATGTCTCTGAGATTATACATCAAGGTTTACAGTACCCATAATTTCCTATTTATGGTCTGAACCCACATGCCCTAACCTAAGCATGGAAGTTTTGGTTAATTCATGTAGGGTGTCACACTATTTAGCCACCTGTCTGGTCAGATTAACATCTTTTTATATCTTGCTGTCAATAGATTTTCCAGTGTTTCACTGTGAAACTAGTCAACCAGCCAAATGCAGTTAAATGTTGCTTGTTTATCCACTCCACCAGCCACTTTGGCAGGTACCTAGCCGTCATTCAGATGTCCTAATCTAATATTTTGTCACATTCCCTATTTGGTAGGTAGAATAGATATGACTAATTACTAATTGTATGCATGAAGAAGATGGTACACGCACATCCGTGGCCCAGGAGTGAGCAAGACAAGCAGCCGTATCACAAAAAGTAGAGTCTGCGCACTGGTAATGCTGGAAAAAGCTCTGCTGTATTTGTGTTGTCAACGTTTCGATTAATCATATCTTCATCAGGACGTAAACAATACAACTAACGTTGACAAACGTCGTTGACAGCAATAAAAATACAGAAGAGCTTTTTTCAGCATTATCAGTGGGCAGACTCCACTACTTTTTGTAATTACTAATTGTAACCCAGGGATTAGAAATGCAGAATTTAATGCCTGGCCGCTCTGAGAAGGAAATGAACACCCAAGCACAAGCCAAATGCTGGCACAGATCTGCGTGTGGTTAAGATTGTCTGATCTACCAGCCATTTTGGCAACTGTCCAGCTAAGAGGGCCAGATCCGTTTGAAATAAAACAGACTTAGTTGGTAGAGGACTCTGATTAGAAATATTTATAATACCTGTGAGTTTGAGATCAGAGTATTGATTCTGCCCTCTTTGTGCTCTCTATCTCTCCTCTGTCCTATCTCCCCATGTGTCTTTCTTTCTCCCTCCTTTCAACCTCTCCCTCTTTCCGCCCCCATGCCTCTATAAACCCATATCGCCACTCATTCATCCCGTCGTCTCACTTTCTTTTTGTGGTGTAGGTGGAGTTGGCTCTGTGGGATACAGCAGGTCAGGAGGACTATGACAGGCTGAGACCTCTGTCTTATCCAGACACTGATGTCATCCTCATGTGTTTCTCCATAGACAGCCCTGACAGCCTGGGTAAGAGGAAATACAAAATGAATCACATGAACGCTTACGCATGCACTATATCATAAAAATGTACGTGTATAATTTAAGTTCTTAAATAGAGGGGGAAAAAAGTGCTTCACAATTATTCCATTAACGTACATGAGCCAGATTAATTTGGTGGCTCTATATGTCCATCATTCTGAGCTTTGGTGCATCCATATGTACAATCTCTAATCCTGTGTCCCTGCTGTGTCTGTCCTACAGAAAACATTCCTGAGAAGTGGACCCCTGAGGTAAAACACTTCTGTCCCAACGTCCCCATCATCCTCGTGGGTAACAAGAAGGACCTGCGTAACGATGATCACACTCGCCGAGAGCTGGCCAAGATGAAGCAGGTACGTTTGGGCGAATTTGGATAAAAGGTGTAAAAACATTACGAATGCTCATATGTATTGCTGATATTAATGGCACTCTACTAGCACTATTAATAGAACCAATACTTCTAATGGAACCTATATTTACTCCTAACCCTTACTTCCTCTTTTAATCCAATAGGAGCCTGTGAAGCCAGAGGAGGGCCGGGACATGGCCAATCGCATTGCGGCTTTCGGCTACATGGAGTGCTCGGCCAAGTCCAAGGATGGTGTGCGGGAGGTGTTTGAGATGGCCACCAGGGCGGCACTGCAGGCCCGCCGCGGCAAGAAGAGCAGTAAATGTCTACTGCTGTAAAATGGCCGCCATATTTGGACTCTTTTTACCCCTGGTTACTGCCTGGGGCTAGGGCTAGGGGAAGGGATGCTGGGAGGGAGGGTTAGAAAAGAGTGCAGTAAATGACTACCGTTGTAAGATGGCCATTCATTGGACTCAATTTAACCTAGGTTGGTCCAGGACTATGGGGCTGGGGAGGGAAGCAAGGATATTGGGATGGAGGAGTGGGTAGGAAATAAACCCCAGCTACCATCTGGTGAATTCTGGCTCTGTGTCTGGGATGTTTGACTGCTCTACTGGCCATTGTGACAGGGAGCCAGCCAATATTTAACGATCCTGTAATGTTCTAAAACTATAGTTGAAAGGTGAAAGTGGCTGGTGCAGTTTGGGATGTACTGGTGGTCAGTGGCTGGTGAGGTTTAGGACGTACTGGTCAGAGTGGCTGTTGAAGTTTGGGATGTACTGGCCACAGTGGCTGGGGAAATTTAAGGTGTACTGGCCACTGTGGCTCCTAATGACCACAAATGTTCTCCTCACCTCTGAGTTAGCATACCTGGCTGGCATTATGGTGGGGTGAGTGGATGAAGAGGGATAGGAGTATAGTAATTGTTCGCTGCTATCAATGGCCATGACTGTATACGGATCAGACCAGGGCAAAAATTACTGATTTGAACATTTCACACAGTTGCTGTGTTGTGTGGTTGTTTTTCTTGCCACCCAATTGTGTTGAACAGGCTCAACAGAAGAGAAACGACACAATCTACTACTGAAGCTCTCATCCAGTCTGTTCACAGACTGACTCCCACTGTCATTTCAATAACCAATCAAACGGCTGTTTCAGTTTACTTTTCGAAAGTGATTTGTAAGGACATGATACTGTAAATATGTGTCAAGGTTTTTATAAATATGGATGGACTTAAGGATAGAGCCAGCACGTCCATTAACTTGCCCCGCGGCTGAACCAAAAGATCTTTTACTCTTGGACACTCTTTAGTTTGGACCGTTTGACTGCATTCCAACCAACACAGTGCCATCTGCTGAAATAGTTTGACATTGCTGATATAGGTGGCAGACATTTTTGTATTTACAGTTCCATTCAACAAGTAACTCTTTTCCAGATGGTTGTTATAAACTAGGGCATATCAGTAATGGCCTTGTCATGGAACGCGGTTTTGAAAATTCTATAGGAAGCAATTGTTAGTTCAAAGTAGAAAGATCCGGTAGCAAACAACATGGCACCCATCCTACCACGTTGGGAAATTAGCAAACATCAGCCACATGCTGGCAAATTGTGACAGTGGCCAGTTTGCCCACTTTGCTAGCCACTTGATTAGAGAAACGGTTGTGATTTTGGATGTCCTGTTCTTAAAACATAGTTGGCAGGTAACTTTTCTTTTTGGGACAGTACAATGACCTTCCCAGTACTATTGCTAAAAAAATGTAATAATGCAACAATATTGGAATCGGCCACTGTGGCTGGTAAGGGAAAGTTATTTTTTCTGTCGTGCTCCGTACAACCTGTTCAAACTCATCCACTGGTTCCTTTTTTACCCCCCCCCCCCTGCTTTTCCACATAGCCGACTGCTGGCTGTCATTCTCTCCCTTCATCTAGGATGAACAAAAAGAAGAGGACAGTGAGGAGTATATATGCACTGATGAGTTGGTATTCCAGCTGTGAGATGGAATGTCTAAAGGTGGCATCCCAATTCACACTAAACGGAATCGGCTCTTGAGTTCAGTAGAAATTCATACAATTGCTTGACCCTGGAGTATTCCAATATTTTCTGGAATACTGAGATCTGTACATGCCGTTTTTCTTTTGGTACTTCTCATCTTTGTAAAGAAACTAATGGACAAAAAATCTCAACCAGTATATGAGATGCATGTCAATGTCCTAGTCAGAATGGGGGGCAGTCATATTTGGGAGTAAATTGTAATGCCTTTTTTCTTTTTTACAAAATGCTAACAATGGAGGGAAATCGCCACCGGCTGGAAGTTTTGAGCGTGGTACATTTCCCAACCTTGACTGGAAAGCAGCCATCACTTGACAGTTCTCTTATTAAAATAATGTGATTGGCTGGTAAAATAATAATAATTTGAATTTATATAGCGCCTTTCATGAACCCAAGGACGCTTAGAAAGAAAGTGAAGTACACACCCGATATTACATTGAATGTCCCAAATTCTGGCTCCTTGTGACATTGTTGTACCCTCGTCATCCTCTTCCTCCTTGTTCTCAGAGAGAAGACTGGTCCAGAACCTGAGACTAAAGTTGTTTTTATACATTTATTTCCCCTCTCTAAAAACTAATGTATATGTTGTCTATCAGTATTTAAAATGGGAGGTAGGAGACTCGGGATTGCTTTTGTGTCTTGAATTTGTTTTTTTTATGCTTTACCTGAATTATTATGGTGATTTACATTTGGTTGTTGCTATCTGTCAATCATCCATGCCAAATGCTGTTATTGGGCAGTAGGAGAAAGGCTGGCCTCTCGGCTGCCTGTCTAGAACCCTGCTAGGACCCACCCCCACCCCTCTTTCCAATCTCCCCTCCATTACCCGAATTTGTTGGCTGGTATTTTACTGTTTTGTTTTATTTTTTAACACAAATGGGCCAAAATGAATAGAGGAACTGATTTCCTTGTTTATGTACAAATCCTTCTTTTTTTTTTGTTAGATTTTATTCATTTTTCTGATTATGAAACATTTGTTTGTAAACAAAGGAACAGGAAAACTAAGCTGTATGCAAAGTCTGTAAATATGAGAAGTGGGTTTGTTGATAATAGACACGCACACACCACAAACACAGGACTGGAAACTGTATTTGTAAACGAGCTTTGGTTTGTGTAATAAAATTACTTTATATAATACTTGGGTTCCATGTTCATTTGTGTTTTCTTGGGATGAGGGGAAATAATTGACAGGTCAATCATTACAATCACATTAGCCTTTTTTTTTTTCAGGTCATCAGGCAGAGGCTGCCTGATGAGTTATTTTTATTGTTTTACAATATTGAACTTGCACTTTATTAACATCCACTACAAAAAAACTATTTTAAACATTCAGTAAATAGTATCAAAGAGGACAGTGAGGAGTTTTATGCACAAGAATAGAATTACAGTGGAGAAGAAATTATTTTAAAACTTGTTAAAGGCAGGGTCAAACGGAAAGGTCTTTGGCTTTGATTTAAAAGAACAGCAGTAGTCTGTATGGTTCAGGATGTAGCACAAGATCAGATAGAATCTAAACCAATCAATGCTTAGTTAAATCAACAACTTTGGAATCGATTCTTCGACAGACGGGGAGCCAGTATAAAGATTTGAGACCTAGAATGATATGATCCACTTTTGGGGTTTTAGTAAGCATGAGCTGCAGCTTTGTGATTTTTTTTTATGGAGACCTGTAAAGACACTATTAGTAGTCGGATCTACTGAAGATGAATGCATCGTCACATTTTTCCAAATCCTGCTGAGACATCAGTCCTTTATGAGTGTTGGAGGTGTAGCTTTGCTGTAATTATCCCTATAACAACATTAGAGGGTCAGAGTTTCAGAAAGCCAGAGGCCATGACGGTGAAGCCAACAAAATGTCATAGTGTCAATGCTCCTGAAATCTATTATTGATGAACTGAAGGTGCTGAGAGACGTGGTGTATAATGCCGTGGGTGGGAACGAACAGGAGCTGCACACAGTACATGCAGTGCTGGCAGCCAGCACGGCATACGCAGCAAAGCAGAGAGATGGGCGGCAGTGGCACAGGAGATAGTGAACCGGAAGGTTCCTGGTTTGAAATCGGCTCCTCCTGGCTCTGTGTCTTTGAGTGTCCTTGAGCAAAACTCTGAACTGAACGTGTGTGAATGGTGAATGTGATGCACATTGTAAAGTGCTTTAGATAAAGGCACTATAGAAATGCAGACCATTTACTATTTTAGATCAAATCCAGAAGTTGGAGGTGATCGTGGCACAGCAGATGGTGGAACTGACAGATGGTGGAGCAGAACCGATCCGAAGGTGGCCATCACTGCCACTTTGAACATGCACTGAGGCAAGGTGTTCCAACTAACCAAATGTTCTGCTTCTGTACTGCTTAACAGAGACAGTCCTTGGTTGTATAGCTATGTTGTCCCCAAACAAGGATAATGTGTTGTTTTTGTAGGGTCCAGTCAGCTGAACACTACTCTGACTTGACTGGAATGTTTTGTATATATTGAAAGTGACTAACCCCTTGATCTATTTCATGAGTCTCACAAGAACCCTGTGTCATAATGCAGAGGGCTGGTGCTGGTGAAGAGTTGCTGTTTTTGCCAAGGTTGTGTGTTTGCGTTTATGTGCACTGGCTGATAATCAACCAGCAAAATTGTGCAATACATTTTTGTTCTTAGAAGATACAATTGTTTAAAAAAACAAATCTGGGCCTGAGTCACATGTCTAGGGAGTCTGTCTTTTTCCTCATTACATCAGAGAGGGGCCTGGTATGACCTATGCCATCATCATATGGTAGTACACTTCATTTGCCTCTCAGTGTTGAGGAGTATGCAGCCCCAAGGAGGGGAGGAGAGTTGTGTCAATTTGTGTGGAAAGTAATTGAAGGAAAGAGAGAGAAAGTAAGTAAGACAGAGAGACATATATATATCGAGTGAGTGAGTGTGAGTGTGTGAGAGAGAGAGAGAGAGAGAGAGAGAGAGAGAGAGAGAGAGAGAGAGAGAGAGAGAGAGAGAGAGAGAGAGAGAGAGAGAGAGAGAGAGAGAGAGAGAGAGAGAGAGAGAGAAAGAGAGAGAGAGAGAAAGAAAAAAAGATTGAGAGGGAATATGTGACACAAACAGAGAGAAAGAGAAAGGAAGGAAGCCTGTCAGTGCCTCCTCCACCCAGGCCAGCCAGAGACTTGTGAAAGGCTCTGCAGAGTGCTCCGCCTGCACCACTCTTTCTGCTGCAGACCTCCATGCAGGCAAGCAACCTGGTGGGGAGAGAGAATGACATGGATGGGTGCATCTCTCGCACACACACACACACACACACACACACACACACACACACACACACACACACACACACACACACACACACACACACACACACACACACACACACACACACACACACACACACACACAGAGGGAGCACATATGCTCCACTTGTACATGAGGAATGTGCAGGAAAGGGTGACAGAGAACACATACTGTGGGAAATGACTCTGAGAGAAGTATTAGAACACACACACACACACACACACACACACACACACACACACACACACACACACACACACACACACACACACACACACACACACACACACACACACACACACACACACACACACACACACACACACACACACGCACTTTTCCCAGCCAGTTCTTCATTCCATGGGACTCTCTCTATCTCTATTTCTCTGTCTGTCTTTCTACCCGCTCCTCTGCACCGTGCTGGAGGACGGTGGGAGTAGAGTGGAGCGCTGGTGCTATATACCGCTCTATTTTTAGCCTCTCGCGAGCCCAACTATTTTTAACCAATATGAGCTCATCACCCTGTTGGAGCCATCCAATGACAGTTCGGTATGGGAACGACTTATCCAATGAGAATGAGGAAATCGGCTGAGTGGGCGGGTTACACAATAGCCTATGGCCCTATGATCTGCAGTAAAACACTGAGTGAGTGACTTTGTAAAAAGTCTATTCTCCCCAGTGGTGGAAAAAGTACTGGCATGTTTTATTCAAGTAAAAGTATCAATACTGCAATGTAGAAATACTCTGCAGAATGTCCCGTTTCACAAGTTTTCAAATGTATGAAAATATTTTTTTTTTTAAATAAGCTCACAAACAATGCATAGCATCACAAAGCATTGTGAGCTTGTAGATCGACTATTTTCAAATGGCCGAAATGGGCTGAAGTGGTTAAAGTATGTTTTGTAATAATAATAAAAATCTGCAAAGTAAGTTACTAAAGTTTTCAAATAATTGTAGTGGAGTAAAAGTATAATATTTGCCTCTGAGATGTAGTGGAGTAAAAGTACTGAAAATTGGAAATACTCCAGTAAAGTAAAAAAAATACCTCAAAACCTAAATACAGTATTTGAGTAAATGTACTTAGTTACTTTACACCACTGCTTCTCTCTTCTCTCATCTCTTTCTCTCTCTCACCCTTTCTCTCCCACGTTTTCTCGCCCCCCCTTTCCCTCCTTGTTTTCCTGTGCCTCTCTTCATCTACCTCTCTCTCATGACTTTTCCCCACACGCACACATACGTGCTGCTGAATGCTGATGACAGGGATTGCTCCAAACTGACCGTGAGTCATCTCATCTCTCAGACGCCTACCTAGCGTTGCTTCCCAAAACTTCTAGCCCTCATCATCACATCCCCCAAAACACCGCGCCCAGGCTGTGCTTAGTACTGTAGTCAGTGGTTCTCGAACGTTTTCATGTCAAGGACCCCCAAATTGACCCCTATTTGAAAATATATGCCAATGATGAAGGACCCCAATAAGAGACGATTTTTAAATTTTTTACAGCTCTAGTAGTGATTCTCAAACATTTTAATTTCAAGGACCCCTAGTTTGACATGCATTAGGCCACGGACCCCCATTTAATGGCATTTCTATCTCTGGGACCCCAATTTATATTGTAAAATCAATGTTAACTTAACTCCCTCAAGGACCCCTGGGGGTCCCCGGACCCCAATTTGAGAACCACTGTAGTAGGCTACTCCTTTCAGTGTTTAATGTGACGGAACGAGTTTAGTCACCAGACACTTTGATTGTTTGATTGATTGAATACTTTATTAACAGTTAATTGCCGAAAAGAAAAAGCCCAGAGGTACAGATTTATACAAAAGAATGCTAAAGGATAACCCAAAAAAAGCCTGTCCTGTGTATTAAATTCATCGAGACATTAAAGGGGCTACACCATGAATTTCATTTTTTTTTAGGTTTTTAGTATTTTTTGGGCTCCCCAGTGTCTCTTGTACCCAAAAAAATATTTTTTTTTAACATTCAGTCATTCATGCTCATTTCATGGATTTTCTGAATGGGCGTGTCTGAACAGGCCATTTCAGAATGGCTGTGCAAGTGATGTCACTTGCACAGATTTTGCATTGACGATGGCCAGACAGAATTGCTCAGTAGCTCCCCCCTGCCCAATAGGACGTTTTGGTATTGCAGCTGAAAAAGCTTGGAATGACAGACAGTCAGATTGTGAGAAAAAATATCTGGGTGTTTTTTAGGCTTACAACCTGTTTAAAACGTATTAGGGGGCAATATTTATATATAATATATTTTTTTTTAATTCATGGTGTAGCCCCTTTAAAGACAAACACTAATTTACAATAATATGCAAAAACACGCCACTTAATGTAAGAAAAACTGTAGAATTGTTTTAGAGTTATTACCATTAAGCCCTTGTGTCATTTGTTTAATTATGTCTTAAATTAAATATAGTCTCTTTCTTGTTAACTGTGGAGCGCAGGCGGACTTTCACGCCAAGCCCGTTCCCGTTGAGCGCATTCCCGTTGAGCGCGTTCCCGTTGAGCGCGTTCCCGTTGAGCGCATTCCCGTTGAGCGCGTTCCCGCACCTTAGCTTTCCACCTCATCATAACCAGAGCCCTGAACGTAGCCTTTGCGAGTATTTTATTCTATCTTATACTGACCTCTAGCGGCAATGTATACTAATTGCACAATGAATGGATACATCTTTGAACCCCGCATTTCGATTGTTGTATCATGAACATAAAACATTCTTGAACGTCCATTTCCTACTCTTTGGTAGAAGGCCTAGTTAGTTAACTTTTGGTATAAGATCGCGATTTGTCTAACCCTCTAGTGTATTTGAGTGGCATGAGTTCTTTGTTCGTTTTGGTCATTGTTTTTTGGGTAGGCCTACCCTTTAGCCTATAATCGTGAATGTTACTAATAGGCTCTATGCACAGCAGCCATATTGCAGAGAAATTGCGCCTCTTCTTACTTCCTTCACAGGTGTTACCAATGATACTAATGAAGGCTCTGTTCCATTCTGGTCAGGGTGCTTATATTGTGCATGTTGGCTCACTAGAAACACTCCATTTTGGTTACCTAATGGCCCCTTATGGTGGGTGTGTAACTCTGAGAGTGTACAAATGGAACCAAATGAACCCTTACGGGTCCATTTGGTTCAATTTGTACACTCTCAGAGTTATGGGGGTCCTTGAAAATAAGAGACCACTGTGTCACACTAAATGGAACAGAGCCTTAATTAGTTTTATTGGTAACACCTGTGAAGGAAGTAAGGAAGGGGCCCAATTCATTCCCAAAATGGCTACTGTGCATAGAGCCTATCACCATAGGGGTGTTACGCGACATGACTTTGACTTTGGACGTCTGAGCCCTAGCAGGTGGCGTTAGATTGAAATCATCCAGGTAGGTGTGCACAGAAAAACACAAATTGACTGAACTAATGAACATGGTCAAATAAACTGCCACGAGATGGCAGCATAGTCTAACTTTTCAATGGATCTATGCTCCAGAATCAGATAACCGGGTACGATGACTAGTTAGTATATTGTGCATAATAATCTAGCCAGCCTAGTTTATCAGAGTGGGAAATCTCAGTCTCAGGAAATGTGTCACATAATTATCCCACGGGCCACGGTCAGAGCAGAGGTCAACACCCTGTAAGTTACCTTCTGATAACACACATATCATATTTAGCCTGGTAGCTTACTGCAAAGCTACCTTGGTACCACTACTTGCCTACCTCCATTTTTCATGTGTGTATTACGTCATACATTTTAGGGTCGGGTGTTTTATGAAAGAAAAAACAAAAAAACAAACAGCATTAGCTGATCCTAAATGTCATACTGTAGGCCTACAGACTAATGATTTTTGCTATAGGAGTTCAACATTAAGCTACTAGGGAAAATATTACTGTGTGGTTTCTGTTTTAAGGAATCTCATCTCCTCTTCATTTGACTGTAGCCTGCTCTGGAGACAGACAGGAAGAGAGAGAGCCAGAGCCAGCCATGATGTCCTTCAGATCATCTGATGCAAGGAGGTCAGTACCCCTGGGCCCTGATGGGTGCATAGCCTAGGTTAGGTTGGAACTTGGTGTTAGGGCATTGTCAGTCAGTTTCAATACAGTATCATTAGACTACAGGTCTGGAATGGGCCCCTCAAATCGAGGGCATCTAGGCTACTTGAGAACCTGGGGGTCTTTGACCATTGTTTACATTTCTCTTTGAAGAAAGGTGGTGTTGTTTTCTTTCAGCACAAAATGGGCTTCAGTTTCCCACTCCCAACATACATATTATGTCAACATAGTAGCCTAAATAAACTATGTACATTTTGGACTCAGTTTTGGACTCAGATTATAAAGAGTAGCCTACTGGTCTTACGTTATTTGATTTAGCATACTGTTTGGTGCATTAGGCTACAACTTAGGCTACTTGAGTCAGAAAAGTTAGCCAGCCCTTATTCATCCAGGCTAAACTTGAACTATGAGTGGAGTAATCACTGTTAAATATTAGCTTTGTGGTCTCTGTCTCATTTTGACACAGTCTTTTATTTCCTCTTTTATTTAGAGTAGCTAATCAATTTTACCCCCTTTTTCTCCCCAATTTAGTCGTTATGCCAATTAATTCCTCCCCAGACACATCTCTGTGTTGTCACTGCTGTTGTATCCTACTGACTCACCTGCCAGTGAGGAGCCCCCACCGCGAGGAT
>NC_139947.1:38916407-38918907 GCF_963454915.1 Gymnoscopelus microlampas | reverse complement strand
ATGGAGAGCTGCTCAACCCAGGTTACAGTTAACACATTCAGGTATGTTATGACAAGGACACGTTTATCTCTCTGCCTTCATCTGTCTGTCTGTCTGTCCCTCTGACAGATTCCTATGTAATCACCTGTATTGAATTAAGTCTGTCTTGTCTTCCTTGTCTCTCTGCTTCTCTCTCTCTCGCTCTCTCTCTCTCTCTCTCTCTCTCTCTCTCTCTCTCCCTATATCTTTCTGTCTATCTATCTCTCTGTCTCCCTCTCTCTCTCTCTCTCTCTCTCTCTCTCTCTCTCTCTCTCTCTCTCTCTCTCTCTCTCTCTCTCTCTCTCTCTCTCTCTCTCTCTCTGCTCAGTGTCTCTTTCATTAGGTTATCTGTTCCTCTCCGTCTCTCTCCTTAAACGTTCTATCTGATCACCTACCTGCAGACTGTACAATGACCAGTGTTCATTTAACTCTTAGAGTGTAGAAATGTAAGCAATTGGATCCTTATCAAGATTAAAGATTACATTGTTACACTCAAAGTTAAATGACACTCTGGATTTTACTGTCTACTGAATCTGGTCAGGTGGTCTCACACTGTAAAAGTTATACTCAGGATGTTACATTTAGTAGCAAAATTCACCCCCCCCCCCCTCTCATTCTCTCTCCCTATGTGGTCTCCATAATGGTGACACGATTCTTCTGCCCAGTTTGTCTCTCCCACACATTTTAGTAGTTGTCAGGGATATATGCCGGCAGGAGGCCTTTTGATGGTGAAAAGCATTGTGGGAGTTGTGAAATATAGATGTAGATACCATGGGGAGCTGTGTTATCTCCCTGTGTATGAAATGCAATTAAATTAATTGACTGGATTTGATTGACTTCTAACAGCTGGTCAGATGACTGCATGATGCTGACCAAAATAAATCATATTGCTGTATTTGCTTTCTACTAAATATTGAGATTGTATTGATAGTATACCTGTATATACAGTGATGCAGGTGAACTCGGCCGTCTTTCTCTACATATTTCTCTGTTTGTCTTAAAAATGGGACTATCGATGGTTAGAATTTGTTAAAGTAGAAGACGAAAGAATTCCTCTTCTGAGATTCAAGGTAATTTGTAGGTATGAGATTCTGGATGACACCAACGTACTTTGTAGAGGAAATAATCTGAAATGCTTCGCTCTCTCTATGAAAAATGTACAGCCCTAGTTGGTTATATAAGGAATCATGTGTAGACATTGTAAAAAAAATATCTTTTAATTAATCTGTTCTATCTATTTAAGTACAACACACAATGTTACATTTACAGTGCTCAGAGAGTTATTAGGTATTGTTGGGTATAGCCAATACCTTTTGAGATGTGTGCTGTAAATGCACAGCATAATCCTGAGTGGACTGTCGAGGATTGTACTGTGTAGACATAAGAATTGTCCCTTAGTGATTTCACCCATCATTTATCCAGTGCGGCTTTTTGCTGGTTCTGCTCTGGTTCACATCCATATACAGTAGTTGCATTCACACCTGGGAGCTACCAGTACAACCACAGTCCTCTATTGTTTGGTCCACTCAGAGATTCCCAGTAACCACAGTCCTCTATGGTTGGCCACTGGGAGGTGGCTAGTGCAACCACATTGTTTCATTGTTTGCTATTGAGCGGCTCCTCCGGGACAGTTAGAGGTCACATGCGTTGCTCAAGAGCACTCTAGTGGTAGTTGTTGAGGGAGATGAGGGCATTACTCTTTCACTCCTCCCACCCAAATTTTCCCAGGGCGTCCGAGAAATCAAACCATCAAACTCGCCAATGTCCCACGGCGAAAATAGCCAATCGCCAAGCTCACTTGTGAGCTTGTTGATTGCCTATTTTTGCCACGGGGCACCATTGTACGACTAAGTATAAATCAGGCTTTACACTCCTCCCACCCAAATTTTCCCAGGTCGTCCGGGAAAACGAACCACCAATCTTCTTGTAACAAGCCCGAAGTTTCTAATCTTGCTGGAAATTATATGTGAGTGTTGTGAGAGTGTGGTGTTGCTGTGTTGATAGAACATAACGAGAATGTGGATGATGGTTGAGTATGATGACAGAGAGGCAGACGGAATATCTGCACATCAAAAGGTAGAATTTACACACTCAACATTCAGTCTTCAGAGAATCACCTTCAAATTAAAAGATTGTTCTGAGGAACTTTTCCATTTAGTTTGCACCAAGACACATTCCACATTCCTCTCTCCTTCTTTAATCATGTTTGTCAAAGAAAGACACACACACACACACACACACACACACACACACACACACACACACACACACACACACACACACACACACACACACACACACACACACACACACACACACACACACACACACACACACACACACACAGGCGGTGCAGATTAAGAAAGCATCTGTTACACATCCTTACATAAGCCAAACGCAGAAATTCTGTCAAGTACAAAATGATAAGATTGGATCTGAAGAATCATGACCTAGAAAGTACAAAGAGAGACAAAGGGGGGAG
>NC_139947.1:38908907-38913907 GCF_963454915.1 Gymnoscopelus microlampas | reverse complement strand
AGTTCGGCTTGTTTTCAGTTCTGTGTGCTCTCTGTCACATAATGCAAACAGTGGATGAGGATGCAGATGCAAATGTGATGCAAAGCTCGGCCAAACCTTGAAGCCGATGGGTTGTGTTGACCACTCAAGGAAACCCTCACACCCACAGAGATTTGGTGTTTCCTCCACAGACCTGCGGACAGGCAGATACAGACCTGTGTGGTTTTTCGTGGTTTTTCGGTTCTCAACAACCGCTGGGCCCGCTGAATTCCCACTCTGCACTGCATATCCCTGGGTCAAAGTTTGAGGTCAATTGGTCGGACGGTGCCCGAGTTATGCAGAGACGGAGGTTTTGTGATTTTATAGATAAATAAAATCTCTCTCTCCCTCTTCCATCCTTGTCTCTCTCCCCCGTATAATATCACATGATATAAATTAGAAAGGCTTTAGAATAATGTAAAATCTTAAAAATGAATTGATTTTTCATCATTCATGAATTCTTTGAGAGCAGTATCTATTATGTATGTAGGCCAGTGAGTGTTTTACAGGCTGGGGGCATGGGGACGTTGCTTGGTAATTCACTGTTCTCCAGGGCAGGTTGTTTTGCATAGAAATAGGCTATTCTGTCCCATTAATTTTAATGGAGGCTGTCTATGAAGTTGGCAGTACCATTGCTTGTCACGCCTCAAAGCGAAAAGACAACTGTTTGCTAGCCCCACGGTACACAGGAGAAGTACAGTACACATCCTGATTTAGGACAGTAATTTCCTCCATCTTATTTTCAAAAGAAAAGCTGATTTTGCAGGCTATGTTTATGCTAATAAGGTAAAACGTGTCAGGTTTTGGACCACGAACAGTGGTTCAGTGTTGTGTTCACCATGCCTTAGGGCTTAGGCTGAAGGATCTGGTGGAATTTGGTGACATATTATTATAATATAGCATGATAAGATTCTAGACCTGGCTGGTTGAAGAGACCCATGTTAATCCTTGTGTGAACCAACCAACTTCCATAGGCCAGACATTAGACAACACTTATAAAGGAAATTCTGCCTCTCATGGTGGCAGTTCTTAACTGGTTTGAGATATTCAGCTTTGGCAGTGAAGTCAGGACCCAAGCTATCAAGTAACATGATATTCAGTGGGTGCTGTAAAAAGTTCTGAGACCCAGAACATCTTGCAACTGAATGGCTTCTGGGTTCAGAAACACAGAAACACTGTCATAGAGGTTTTCCTCTTGGACAGGGAGCGTGAAGGAAGAGTTCCATTACATCCCTGGCTTGGTAACAACACTCCTAACAACAGTGGACAAGCTGAAATCCTCCTGGGCTTCCTGCTGCTAATATCACACACTATCTTTAACCACACCACTGTAATTAACCAAAGACCACAGGATTCAAGTTTCACCCCTGTTCATTGATGGAGCTCCTCACTTATGCTGCGTTCACACTGGCAGCTACAACGATACAGGCTACCATTCTTTTTCAATAGAAGCCAGTGACCTGAAGATACAAAAATACATCCCACTACAGCAGATACATCCACTACAAAAGCTCAACAGCTGGTTTCAACTTCAGCTCCAAAGATACAAAGCTACAAATATGCTGTGGATCTTTCTATCTTTTGTATCTGCCAGTGTGAACGCAGCATAAGATTTACATTGCAGACATTTAGAACCCAGTGAAATGCTCTCATGGAGTCACTTGCATGTGATGATTGCAGCCTTGAAATATTCCTAAATGACTACTACTACACACTTGACATGACTTTACACACTTTTTTCATGTACAGATTTTATGCAGAAATGTCTTAGCACTGAGATGTTGACCCTTGCTCTACTGGTTGCTTGTAATGTTGGTAATCAACGTTTCTAGGCTTATCTGTGTTGCTGTTGCCCTCATTATAAATCTCTGTAAGAGCACGGGCTAAAATGTAAAATGCAAGCATAGCAATACATGTAGTGACCATTTTCGAAGGCATTATCTTGAAGTTGCTTTTAGGCTTTATTTTTCATGAGTATTACCTCTGTTTCTCTACATTCCTTTCCCTTTAGATCCATAAGGGAATTTAATCCACAAAGGCACACTTGACTCTGGTTAGTGGCTACCAGGAGGGAATAGAGATCAACAGTATTAAGACAGACTATAGTAATGACCTACAACCACTCTTTTTGCTCATTACCTCTAGATTAGGAGCTATGATTATAATTAGTGGAAGGCATTTTCTAAATTATGAGATATTGCATGCATCTGGCCCTAGTGTAGTGTATAAATTAGAATTTCCTTACTTTTTTATTTTCTTTTCTTTTTATTGATTGATTGATTGATTGATTGAGTGAGTATATCGTTATTATTGTTACTACAATTATCATTATTATAACTTTTTCTTTTGTGTTCTGTTATTATTACTAGAGCACTGGCCTACTCGGGAACGATGCAAGTTGGAAATGCATGGGCCACCCAGTTATGCAATACCTGTTGTACCCGTATCATAGTACTCGTTGGAACCGCCCATATATAGATTTCTGTATCTGTCTGTCTGTGTCCCTTTCATACCCATATATGGAGATTTCAATATCTGTCTGCTTGTGTCCCCCTTTGTGCCCATATATGGAGTTCCGTGTCAGGCATGCCCAAATATAGAGTCTATAGCCAGTCATATATACATCATATATGGGATCTATATTTTTGTGAGATCTGCTGAGCTAACCGACTTCCCACTCGGTGCATCACACTTCCGGGTCCTCGGCGATATGCAAGCTGAGTTTGAAGTTGGTCGGTCCCATATATGGGCATATCAGTCAGATTGGCCGTTCTGGACAACCGCCTATTCTGCTCTTAGCCCGGCCTTTGGCCGTCCGGCGTGGTGGAGACAACAAAACAGTACTGTTTAAAATAGACACCAAAAAGATCTGATCTCTAACCCTTCATCGTCCCGCTCTCATCTTCTCATGGCTGCCCAAACAAGGGGCAAACCACAAGAATTTGACTTGTCTCTGTTTTGACAGCTATGAAAAGATCAGATCTGAACCACAAAGGGCTTGAAGTCATATTTCCTGTTCCTGTGTAAGTATAACCCAGGATGTTATCTCCAAATGGGAGAGGGAGGATGTAGCCTATAGCGAGAGTGAATTGATGATAGTTAGCAATTGGAATGAGGAAATGCAGTAGTTTCATGAAATGCATTCTATACATATACATCTTCCTCTTGTGACTCACAGCAGCACGAGAAACCAAAACCAAGACAACTCCATTGGAAGAACATAGCAAGCCTATATAGCAATACTATACACTATCCTTGAATCAGTGACAGCCACTGCACTATGCGTTGGTAGACCATAACCATGGCCATAACATTAACCATCTGTGGTAACCATGGTCCTTGGTGTGTCTTTATGTGCTTAAGGGTTGCGGGCATATTTTCTTCTTTTGAGAATAGTGGGATCGTGATTTAAGAGTTGCCTGTCTGTGTCTGAGTCCCCCAGCTGGCTAAGTAGATATAGTCTCATAACTCTCATCGATATTGTAGCATTTGCAGTTATTTGCCTGCTCACCAGTGGTGGAAAAAGTACTCAAGTAAAAGTATTAATACTGCAATGTAGAAAGTTTTCAAATGTATAAAAATATTTTGAAAATAGACGATTTACAAGCTCACTGTGAGCTTGTAGATCTGCTATTTTCAAATGGCAGAAATATATATAGGGCTGAAGTGGTTAGTGTGTTTTGTGTAAAAATAATTAAGATCTACAAAGTAACTATACTAAAGTTTTCATATAATTGTAATGGAGTAAAAGTACAATATTTTCTTCTGAGATGTAGTTGGGTAGAAGTAAAAGTATTGAAAATTGTAAATACTGACGAAAGTAAAAAATATCTAAAAAGTTTACTTAAGTACAATACTTGAGTACATGTACTTAGTTACTTTACACCACTGGGGAGCCCAGTGTGAATGTGTATGAAAGTGAAGCAGTAAAAGACTTTGATTTGATGTATTTATTCGCACAATAAAAATAGTACAAAAGTAACATTATTAAAACATCACAGAAATACGTGCAGATGAGAAAGGAAACCCATATATGGCTTATACAAGGTTCTCACCTAGAATAATAAACAAGTAGTAAGTTAAACAGAGTAATCAAACATAAGACATGACAAACAACAAGTACCTTGTGTGAATGTGTAGGTGCGTGTGTCTGGGTATAGAGTGTGCGTGAGTGTGCGTGTGTCTGCACATGTGTGTCTATGTGTATGCAGAAGTAGGGCTACGTTATATGGTAGAAGCAAGTGGAGAGGCTTGATTCATCAGGCTGACCTTCAGTCTATGTTTAAAGTTACTGAGTGAAGATGAGGAGTTGGCAATAAGTATGTGTGTATTCCAGAGAAAGAACCTCTGTCTTTAATGGAGAACTGGCTATGAGTGGTACGGCTGAAGGGAAGATGGAGATTGTCAAATTGTCTAGTATTATAATTATGAACTTGCGAGTTGGCCTTAATATATTCTTTAAAAGGTTTAGGAAGCATATTTGAAAGGTAAGTGCATTTATAGATGAAAGAACAGGACTGGACTGTGTTAATGTCATAGAAATGAATTTAGTTTTTTAAACAGAGGAGTAGATGGAGCCAAATGGTTAGAAGACGTAGCTATTCTTACAGTAAAAGACTGTATAGTATAGGACAATTAAAGGACAATTAAAGACAATTAAAGATTACAATTTAGGACTACCATTAATCACATGATCCCTATTCTGGGATATAATGGGCAAACATTCTGTGAACAACACGTTGCATGCAATGCATTGTGAGCTTGTAGATGACCTATTTTCAATATTTGACGTACAACAAAGTATATAGGGTTTAAGTGGTTATGATCAGATGTCAGAGCCACAGCACACAAACGTCTCTCATGACTATCGAATCAACTGATCAAACTAGTTGGTCTCTATCAGTGTAGGCACTGTATATAAACGCAAATATGTCTCAACCAACCAGCTCACAGACTTCGCTTAAAAAGGAGCTTTCCTAGTG
>NC_139947.1:38893907-38906407 GCF_963454915.1 Gymnoscopelus microlampas | reverse complement strand
AAAATGAATACGTTTTCACTGTTGGCAGACTCTTTAATTTAGAGGAGTAATAATAATGACTTTATTTCTATTGTTTACTCACCCTGTGATGTCTTGAATACAAGAAGGATTTTTGTTTGTATCACATTCTGTTTATGGTGAATGAAGAATCCCAAAAATAAATATAGCTGCAAGCAGCGATAATACGGGGCCAGTGAGAGAGAGACAGACAGACATGGAAACTGGAGAGAGAGAGAGAGAGAGAGAGAGAGAGAGAGAGAGAGAGAGAGAGAGAGAGAGAGAGAGAGAGAGAGAGAGAGAGAGAGAGAGAGAGAGAGAGAGAGAGAGAGAGAGAGAGAGAGAGCCATGGAAATGGAATAGATTGAAGAGAGACATGGAAACGGAATAGATTGATGAGAGAGAGAGAGATGGAAACAGAATGGATAGATTGGACATCTCAACCTATTGCCATTAACAGGAATCGAACTCTCAACCTTCGGACTAGGATAAGGATAATTCCTTTTAACAGGTCGTTCATGAAAGTCCTTGTGGTCTTGTTTCCAATGAGAACCTGTGAGCAATTAGGGGTTAAGAGTCTTGCTCAGGGACAAATTTCATTTCATCGACGCATATGCTGGGATGGCCTGGAATCGAACTTGGGGCAACCAGGGCCTCTGGTTCCCTAGGCGTGCTCACTAACCACCCAGCTATGGCCGCCCCATGATAAGCTAATAGGCTGCAACACTACCTATAGTGCTATAGCTTTGTCCAGGCTGATGTTGTCTGTTGAAGATCATAAACTCTTGCCTTCTGTCATGAACCAAGCCAACACTAAGATCACTCGTTCACAAACCATTTACCAATAGAGAAATTGTATGTCTCCTCTCTACCGAAAACAGTGAAAGCAGCCGATCTACAAGCTCAGAAACACGTTGCTATCTGAAAAGTTTTGAGATTGTAGATCGGCTATTTTCAGAATGAAGTATGTCATACATTGAGAAATCGTACTCTCAAATAAGCATTTCAGGTTATCTTTACCATTTGCACATGTATTCATTGGTACAGTCATGTTGTTTGCAATTCAACTTAAATTAAGTCTGCATCAAGTGAGGCTTGAACTGGCGACCTTGAGATTGTGAGGCACTCATTTAACACTTCCGTGACTAAGCAATCAATGGGACCGATTTTGAGAATTGAAAGTGGCTTAACTTCTCTCAGGAAGCTCTGAGAAAGTTCCCCTTTCATGACTTTTCCTAAATATATGTTTCAAACCATCTCCGTTTTTTTTTTTTTTTTTTTAACTCATTATAAATATGAAATACATACCATGTATCCCATCCCAGCCGTTTTATTTCGGCTAAATTGATCGCTCTCCCCCTCTCTCCCCCTCCCTAGAGCACTTTACACCTCGAGACCCCCCACAGAGCGGCCCGTAGACAGCAGACTCGCTGCTGCGCAACTATTCTATGTTGCCATGTCTGCTTATTATAAGCGACTTTGGGCGTCTTTCTATTATTATTATTATTATTATTATAATGATATATATAATTACATTATAATGGTAATACTTTTCTACTCCACTACAACTCAGAGGCAAATCTTGCACTTTTACTCCACTACAATTATTTGAAAACTTTAGTTAGGCTACTAGTTACTTTGCAGATATAAATATCTTTTCATACTTGTTTAGATTAGAGCTTCATGCATGTCCTTTTGTAGATAATTTTTATTAGGTAAATATTTATATAGAAAGGTCTAACCAGGGACTGGGGTTGCAAATTTGCCTCGGATATAAACCCCATTTACAATGCAATGGTTTCATGCCTCACTGTTTTCTTAGGGCACAATGCATGCAGTAACATTTTCATAGACCTGACTGCTTATTTTTCTCGCAAAATTTGGCAACCCTTTCACTGCAGTGTACAGAGTGTTTGCTACTGGATCGCGCTGTTTTAAAATGCTGTGCCAACAGATGTGATCTACAAGCAGATGGCTCGTCAGGCAGCGATTGTTTTATGTTTTTAGATCAGATATTTAGCGCAGGAATGAGCACATTTGTGGAACATATAGCGATGTGTTCACTTGTTATGCTGACAAGGAGATGAGAGGGACAGGAGAGGAGACGCTTTCTCATCAGCGTGAACAGCTGATAGAATGAGAGCTTTACGCTCAGACAATAATGTGAATATTATATAATATAATATTGGTTTGTCAAGAGATATCCATGTCTTTTGCACAATGGAGATCACGTAATCTAACCCTAACCCTGGAGTCACGTAATTAGACAGTGGCTTCAGTGGTTCATATAGGCTCCATGTTTCACTGAAGAGTTTAATGTGTGACGCTACAGATCGCGCTGTTTTATACGCTTTTTTTTAAATAAAGATTTTACATACAGAATCTGCAGTTACCATTACAAGTTAGCCTAATTTTATAATGTTTGTGCCTGCCTACAACAACAACATTATGTGGGCTCACTGACTGCGCAGAGTGCAATTGAGATGTTAATGGATATTTAGAAGACAATGGAACCCCCCACTGTGTGGGTGAGAAGGTGTCAGCTAGTCTGGAGCACAGAGGTGAGACAGTAACGAATAGGAGAGCTTGATTTCTTGTTCAAAATGACCGTTTTGCAGGCTGTGTGTTGGATAATGAAACCTCAGTCATGCCAGTGTTAAGGGAGACGCCATTGGACCAACAGACAAGGAACTATGAAAAAGGAGATTACACAGATGATACAGTTTCACGCAAATAGCTGAAAAATCCTGGGTTTAAGTGTTTTTCAAACTGCTCAAAATTGCGGACAATCTACGGGCGGAGCTTACTGGTCAAAGCGATAGATGTGTTCCTCATGAGTCAAGGCACATGTGTAAGCAAGTTTCACGACTTTCGGCCAAACGACTTATGCCTGTTTAAAGTCTGCCTTTTCAAAAAATTGCTATAGCGCCCCCTTTTGGCCAATTGGAGTAAGATTGGTTTCAGTGATATTTGGAATGACCCTGTACATTTCTGCAAAGTTTCAAAGAAATGTGAGTCTGCATGTATGTTTTAGGCACAGATGAATAATTTTCATAAAACTGTAATAGTTAAAATCTATCTCCTCCTGGGATTTTTGAGCAATCTGCACGAAACGTTTAACACTTGAACTTTGGACCTCTGCCTACAAAAATTTCCAACGGATTTTCCATAAGTGAAAAAATGCAGAAGTTATGAGCCAATGGCTGTTTTTCATATAATTCAAAATGGTGGGCGATCTAAAGGTCAGAGGTCAAAAGTCAGACCACGAAAGTTGTCGGGCATGAAGAGACGCATGTGTGTATCGAAGTTTCATGGTTGTAGGTCAAACAGGGCATGAGTTGTACCTGTTCAAAGTTGGCACTTTCAATTGAGTCCTATAGCGCCACCGACGAATGAGTGTGAGAATTATTTCTTGGTAGTTTTTCATGAGCATCTACCATATGGCCGAGTTTCGTAAAAAGCGTATGCACGGTTAAGCCAGAACTGGCAAAAACAAGTATTTTTCAAACTGCTCAAAATTGCGGAAAATCTAAGGGCGGAGCTTAATGGACAAATCGATACGTGTGTTCCTCATGAGTCAAGGCACATGTGTAAGCAAGTTTCACGACTTTCGGCCAAACGAGGCATGACTTATGCCTGTTTAAAGTCTGCCTTTTCAAAAAATTGCTATAGCGCCCCCTTTTGGCCAATTGGAGTAAGATTGGTTTCAGTGATATTTGGAATGACCCTGTACATTTCTGCAAAGTTTCAAAGAAATGTGAGTCTGCATGTATGTTTTAGGCACAGATGAATAATGTTCATAAAACTGTAATAGTTAAAATCTATCTCCTCCTGGGATTTTTGAGCAATCTGCACGAAACGTTTCACACTTGAACTTTGGACCTCTGCCTACAAAAATTTCCAACGGATTTTCCATAAGTGAAAAAATGCAGAAGTTAGGAGCCAATGACTGTTTTTCATATAATTCAAAATGGTGGGAGATCTAAAGGTCAGAGGTCAAAAGTCAGAGGGTGAAAGTTGTTCAGCATGAGGAGACGCATATGTGTATCCAAGTTTCATGGCTCTAGGTCAAACAGGGCATGAGTTGTACCTGTTCAAAGTTGGCATTTTCAATTGAGTGCTATAGCGCCACCCTTTGACGAATGAGTGTGAGAATTATTTTTTGATCGTTTTTCATGACCATCTACCATATGGCCGAGTTTCGTAAAAAGCGACTGCACGGTTCAGCCAGAACTGCGAAAAGTGGCAGAAGAAGAAGAAGTGACAGAATACTGCCAATAACAATACGGTTCCAGAGCAGAGCTCTGGCCCCGTAATAAAATACTTGTTGAATTGATGTAAAACGGAAGCCAAGATAAACAACAGCAAAACTATATGAAAAAAAATCAGTTTATAAACTCCAAAACAATGCTCTCAGTGTAATCCAAAGCCTCTCGTATAGGCTCGTAAAGATGTTTACCTTTCCGAAATATAACCATAGAAGGAGAAAATAAGCATTTTAAACTACTAATGTGCATGAGGCTAAATCGCCTCATGCACAAATTTCACGTGTGAATGAGCTCCCTCATAACTCGGTGAACTTTTACTTTAAGTCTGACTGATAATATACACATTATACCTGGAAAACTGATGACCAGCTGAGACAATAGCGTGTGTGTGTATGTGTGTATGTGTGTATGTGCGTGCGTGCGTGCGTGCGTGCGTGCACACACTCGTGTGTGTGTGTGTGAGTGTGTGTGTGTGTGTGTGTGCGTGTGCGTTTGTGTGCGTGTGTTTGTGTACGTGCGTGTGTTCGTGCACGTATGTACGGCATTTGTGTCAGTGTTATTCAGACTTCATTATGTCATTCATGGTCTTTGAGGCTGAAAGCAGACATTTCACTGTTTTGATGAGGTGTTAATGATTTGTTGACTCAAGTCATTCATCTGTCTGTGTGTGTGTGCGTGTGTGTGTGTGTGTGTGTGTGTGTGTGTGTGTGTGTGTGTGTGTGTGTGTGTGTGCGCGCACGCCTGTACCTATATAAGATATGAGTGTGTGTCTCTCTGCCTGTACGCATCAGGGTGTTTGTCACGCCGCATTAGTGTGTACATACATTATCTGTGCACGTGTCTGTACATGTTTCCCTTGGCCTTATGCATTTGGCTGTCCACGCGTGTGTGTGTGTGTGTGTGTGTGTGCGTGCGCGTGCGTGCGTGCGTGCGTGTGAAGAAGCCAGGCCAAGAGACAACACCTACCTATCCACACCCGCTTGACAAATTCTGTTGGCATGGTTGCCGTTGCCAAGGCAACTGCCCCAAGAGTAAGGGTGTGGTGGGCTCGGTTTGATGTTTCAGGATTCAGTAAGTCAGGGAAGAGTGTGTGTGTGTGTGTGTGTGTGTGTGTGTGTGTGTGTGTGTGTGTGTGTGTGTGTGTGTGTGTGTGTGTGTGTGTGTGTGTGTGTGTGTGTGTGTGTGTGTGTGTGTGTGTGTGTGTGTGTGTGTGTGTGTGTGTGTGTGTGTGAGAGAGAGGTCTAAATATGAAGCATGTTGCTGACTCACTCACTGGTCATGCTTGCGTATGTGTGTTTTATGTGCCATTTTGTGATTTGTGTGTGTGTGTTTTATTTCATAGTTAGTTTATTTATCTGCACCTTTATATATCTTTGCATGTCTGACTGTCTGTGTGTAATATTATGCTTAATTTATACTCTGTAACGCATACCGAAAATAGCCAATTTACAACATCACGTGTTGTTATCTCGTACAGTAGATGGGCTATTTTCAGCAGTATAGAAAGTATAAATCTGCCTTTGGTCTTATAGTCATCTTCACAAAGCGTCTTTCACTTCTCTACCACATGGTCCTCACATCATCATCACCCACGTTCCTGTTCATAATAATGCTGATCTCATCAGGTCTCATACAGCTTTCAGGAGCACATGCTGTGAATGCTGTTGGTGTGTTTTGATTGCTAAGGAATGTTTCATGTTCAATTTAGCTGAGTTTGACCTGTTATATTAAATTGAGCTGAATCGTGCTATTCTGGGAGCATATATGCACTGATGTAAGCAACTATTTAGAAGTCCGGCTATTTCTAAATGCACTGGTGCTGCACTACTGCTTGACCCCAAAAGAGGAATTGCTTGAAAAGTACAAAAGAGGAATTGCTTGAAAAGTACTTAAATACTATGTACTACTATATATGATGCAGGGTGGAGGAGGATATTATATATTGTATATACTCTTACCACTGTACTAATGAAAGATATATACAGGACAGAGGACTATTCTATTCTATTTCAGTTGTATTTTCTATTCTAAAGGTCCTACTGGGGTTGGTTTTAATAGGATCCTGCTTTGCAGCATAGAGTGCTGTACAGTATATACAGAACTTTCTGTCTCTGTGGTAGTTTCTTTTTTCTCTGTTTCACATTAGAATTTCCATTTCCACTGACTCATGTCTTCCTCTCTTTACCCTCTCCTCTTTTTTCCTCTCTCCTCTGGCTCATCCATCTCTCCTGTTTTAGCCTGTATGTCATTGTGCTGTGGTTTCTCCCAAGTCTCTTCTCTTCTCTTCTCTTCTCTTCTCTTCTCTTCTCTTCTCTTCTCTTCTCTTCTCTTCTCTTCTCTCCTCTCCTCTCCTCTCCTCTCCTCTCCTCTCCTCTCCTCTCCTCTCCTCTCCTCTCCTCTCCTCTCCTCTCCTCTCCTCTCCTCTTCTCTTCTCTTCTCTTCTCTCCTCTCCTCTCCTCTCCTCTCCTCTCCTCTCCTCTCCTCTCCTCTCCTCTCCTCTCCTCTCCTCTCCTCTCCTCTCCTCTCCTCTCCTCTCCTCTCCTCTCCTCTCCTCTCCTCTCCTCTTCTCTTCTCTTCTCTTCTCTTCTCTTCTCTTCTCTTCTCATCTCTGTCATGTGCCCTTTCCTATTCTGTACATTACTTCTCTTTCTCTTTGTGAGAATTAGCCCTTAAAATACATTGCTTCCTCATCCCTCCTTTTCACTCTCTCTCCTTCTCTTCCATCCAACCATACTTTTTTCTCATCATCATAAACATCAACCGTCAAATGTTCATTCTACCCACAAATTCTACTCTGTTTTAGATTTTTTCCCTCTTTCTCTCCTAATCATCTTCATCATCATCCATCAAATGGTTCTTCATGGTCCGTCAATGCATGTGAATCTTCACTGCAGTCCTTTCATTCTCTCTATCCGTTCCATCCTTTCCACCGTGTTCCTCTCTGCCCAATCCATCGCACAATTTTTTCTTCATCCCATTAGGGACCTTTTGATGGTCCCTCAACCCTCACTCATCTCTCCCTTTATCTCTGTTCTGTACATCCATCGATCTTTCCTTCATCCAGTCTGACACCTTTCTATTCATCCGTCTATCCTCTGTCATATCCAGTGCTGCCATCATGTCATGGTTTCTCTCCCTGCGGTCGCGTCTCATTTCTCTGTCAGTCACTCGGATCAATCTCTGCCCACATCTCAGCATTTCACTTCTCTATCCCACTGTGTCCATCTGTCTGTCTCTCCCTCACGTCTCTCTCTATATATCTTTTATCTTTTCATCTCTCTCTCTCGTTGTGTGCCTCACACTTTCTTGCACAATATATCTCTGCTACTTCGTCTCATTTTTTCTTTCTTCTTTCCCTCTCTTTCTCTATTTCCCATATGCCTTCCTTTCTCCTCCTTTTCCCTCTCTTTCTGTCTTACTTTTACTTTCTCTGCCGCTCTCTCATTCTGACTTTTTGTCCCTTTTCAGTCCAGTCCATCCATCAGTGTATGCCCCCATCTTGTTCCTATTCCTCTCACAACCACATTTCTCTTACATCTTCTATCAAACACATATGGTAGCTAAGCTAATATATACTGTTTATATAATGGAGCACATATACTGTATCGTTTTTAAAGTAGCTCATATTGATGTTATGTGGTGTGTACTGGTGTGTCCTATAGTATAATAAGCTCAAAGACGGCACATCTGCTGCAGTTTGCAGAAGTTGCCACGCTCCTGTCAGACAGCGTAGCGCTGGTGGTTCTAGAGGCAAAGTTTGTGTACAACATCAGTCAAGACTCAGGGCTTAACAGCTGGTATTATTTTACGTTTGGCTTATTGCCATTATTTATTGGCGCTTTTAGAAACGCATTGTTGACTTTTACATATATCTTTTCCATTTTCCATTTTCTCACCTACAGTATGTCGTACAGTTGTACAGTGTCTCCTAATACATACCTCAATTAGAAACTGGTTTAATAAGGGGTGTCCTTAGTAACGTTGCTTTAAATTAACAAAGATCTGCGTGCCGTATCAACATTACGTTTAATTATGACACCACATCAAAATAATGTATTTCCAACAGATTTTGATTGCCCATAAATATAACAACCTTTTTTTCTTGAAATATTTTCTTACATTATAATGATAGACTCAGAGCAATAACCCCATCTATTTGCCACACTCCCTCCGCAGTCAGAGTTCAGAGTTTGAATGAATGTCGAATTATGTGCAGGATGTTATTTGCATACAGATGTGAGAGGACTTAATTTAATTGTCTCCGCCAGGCCGTAAGGCATGGCGAGAGAGTATGTTTTACCCTCCGTCCGTGTGTCCGTCCGTGTGTCCGTCCGTCCGTGTGTCCGTCCGTGTGTCCGTGTGTTACCACCAAATCTCCGGCACCGTTGGCCCAGTCGCTGCGAAACTGTGCACACACACTCCCTGGATGCCAATTCAGAACCTCTGCCTCAAATTTTTCACATGGGCCTGTTATAGCGCCACCAGGAGGCCGATTTGTGCAAAACCCATTTTTTTCACATTATTCCTACAGTTTTTAACCAAACGTCATGCAAATCGGTACACAGTATCTCTATAGTCATGTGATCAACCCTGCTCTGTCCGATTTCCCATATTCCATCCTTATTGGTTAAGGTTGCCATCCAAAGTTTGCAGGATTGGTCCGTTTTGAACAAACTGCCTCAAACCATGAACGCAGCGTGCGATTTCCATGAAATTTCACACGCACATTCCCACTAGGCCGAGGAAGAAATGCCACCCTTTTCACATTGGCCTGTTATAGCGCCACCAGCAGGTCTAATTTAGCAAAACACATTTTTGGAACAAAATGCTTCAAATCATGAATGCAGTGTCCGATTGCCGTGAACGACCTAAGAATAAATGGCACCCTTTTCACATTGGCCTATTATAGCGCCACCAGGAGGCCACAATAACGTATCTGACCTGGCGGAGACCTGTGCTCCGAGGAGCACTTTATCTAGTTTAAATTGTTTTTATTTTAAATAAAAACTCACACTCATGCCAGTGTGCCAGTGATTACCCTCCCCTGTGCCAATGTTGGCACCCGTGCCAAAGTTTGCCTACCCCTGAAGCAACTTGTAGAAACATGCTACGTACTGTAGACTCCACAAGAGGTGAATGAAAGACATCTAACTAGCTGATACTAACGTATCTACTACCTGGTCACCTCACAAGCAGTAACCTATCAAAAAGGAAATGTGTTTTTAAAATAGGTGTCTAAACCAACCACATCATGGTGTAAAATCACCTAAATCTAAAGGAATGTTTTAATATATATTTTTAATTGTTTTATTCAGTAGGTTATACAATGGTGAACAGTCAGATTTTCTCTCCTCTCTCCCAGCTATCGGTATCTATCTCCCGCACCATAGCTCTCATAGTTTACATTGTGCAACAGTGTAATCATTTGAAAATACATTTTATCTATCCACGTGCTATCTGTGGCATATTCGCCCATAATCATACCATCTGTCTGGAGATGTCGTAGCGTGTACTCTGTGTATGTGTGCGTGCGATGTGCGTGCGGCGTGTGTTTGTGTGTGTGTGTGTGTGTGTGTGTGTGTGTATGTGTGTGTGTGTGTGTGTGTGTGTGTGTGTGTGTGTGGGGGGGTGTGTGGGTGGGTGGGTGGGTGGGTGTGTGTGTGTGTGCTGTGGCATGTCTACAACAGATACTTTTTGTTGCCTGACAGCCTCATTGTTTGACGTGAGTGTTCTGGATGATAAGAGTCTGACAATTAACTGATAGACAAACTCATCTATGCTCTGAGTGAATTACAGCTTAAATGACAGAAAACTATGACATTTTGCAAATGAAATGATCATTATCAATCATAATATTACGATACATTTTAATTAGCCAGCTTCGATAACAATGGTTTAATTAAGTGTAGTGACTCTGAAGAAGCTCTTTGACAGAAACGTTATCTAAATAAATATTCAGCTAGTGTACAATAGTTATAGTGTGCAAGTTTTAAATTGTCTTAAATTGTACTGATTGAAATGTGTTCTTTGAATACTTTCTTTTTAGCTTGAAAAAGTCTCCCCGGGACCCAAACTAGTGAAAATAGCAGATCTAAAAGCTCACATCGCTATTTCCACAACCTTTTACAAAGTTATTCATAGTTTTTTAATTCATGGAATTCCTTTGATTATTTTTTTGATAATTTTTTTTCTGAAAAAATGTTTGAATTATTAGATTTTTTTGGGGACCCAAAATCGTGTCCTGAGTGACCTACTGTTTGGGAACCACTGCACTAGAAAGGGGCGCTCAGTGGAGTGCATATCTCCGCCAGGAGGAACACTACAATAATAATACTTACACTGTCTGATGCATTGTGTCATGTCAAACTGCACCTGTCTCTCTGTGTCCGGTGTGCATGCACGCATGAGCGTGCATCATGCTGTAGATCAGACGTGGACTTTAACCGAATGGCGTATCTGCACATGCGCTGCATCCGTGCTGTGCATAACAGTTTGGGGTATAATATTTGAGCATGCCCGCCCGCCACAGACACACAACGTGAGCTTTGTATCGTAGATATTTACCATAATAATCATTATTTTCCACTTCTCTTCTTTTGCTCAGAGTTGATCCAGAATGGCCGTCTGCTGACACTGCCCCTAGTGGCCGGGGACCTGCACTCCATCTTGCTTGATGAGGACAGTAGGCGTCTGTACGTGGCCATGAAGGACAACCTGCTGTCTACCAGCCTGGAGGACATCACACAGAACCCACGCAAGGTTAGACACACTCGTAACCCTACCCTTAACCCATATGGTTGAGCGGAGTCCCTCAGGGCTCTATGCTAGTGTATTTTCTGTTTTCTGTTATTGTGGTGGAAGCTTTTGCTGAAAATAGCCGATCGACAAACTCACAATGCGTCGTTTTGCTATTTTCAGCGAAAGCTTTCCCCACGATACGGATGCTGGGGTTTAAGTGGTTAAAGGAGTAGTTCACCCAAAAAAAATACTTATTTTCTATCAATTACACACCCCATGAAGCCTTGATTTTTTTTGTTTTTTGTTGCATTCCTGAGCCAACAATTTGATGACCGGGTCAGTAGGAGACTCATTAGGAGACTAATATGATGACCGGAGACTCCGCCGGTCATAAAATTATTGGCATTCCTGAGCCAATAATTTGATGACCTTCCTAATTTGATGTCCGGAGACTCCGCCGGTCATCAAATCATTGGCTTAGGAATGCGACAAAAAAATCTCCATGAATTCAAGGCCTCATTGGGTGTTTAATTGATAGGAAAAAAAGTTTTTTTTTGGGTGAAGTACTCCTTTAACCTGCTGGCCCAGCCTACCCCTAAACCTAACCACAACCAAAACCTCAACCTAACCAGAACTATAACCCTACCCTCAAAATCCCTAAACCTAACTCTAAAACTAACCCCAACATTAACCTCTTATCATACTGTTTTCATTATCAGATCAGAGCAAATAGGTATTGAAATTGGACATTGACTGATGATGATGACAATGATGATGATGCTGCGAGGAAGAAGGAAGTGAAACCCTGCTGACTAACATCCTCTAGTTCATATCAATCTTTCACTAATCCCTCTTTCGATCTGTCATGTCCCTTGTGTCCCTCTATCTCCACTTACAACAGGATATTCTGACCCATGTCTTTCTTGTACTCTCTCTCTCTCTCTCTCTCTCTCTCTCTCTCTCTCTCTCTCTCTCTCTCTCTCTCTCTCTCTCTCTCTCTCTCTCTCTCTCTCTCTCTCTCTCTCTCACTAATACACATATTCTACTGATACTTGCTATTAAGGGTTAATATGCTCTACAGTTCCCTCCCTGTTCCCATTTGTGCTTCTGTTGCAGTCACACAGCTGGTGTCCAGAAGGGCAGTTATTAGATTGCCACACAGACAGAAACGTAGCCAACTAACTTGTAAGTAAGATAGGAAAAACAGACATGCAAGCAGACAGAGAGAGAATGGTAGACATAAACACAGAGAACCACTCAGTTGGCCAAGACACCAGCCTGCCAAATACAGAAGAAGGTCATCAGACATGCAGGTAGATGTTTCAGTACAGCCTAAGGCAGACAGACATCCAGAGAGACAGACAGATGGATCGTCATACAGACAGACAGGCATGGAGTTAGGTCCTCCAGTCACCCCTAAGGCAGGGCACTTAAACGGCCAGACAGCAGATAGCCAACTAGCTAACCAGCCAGCTGGTCGTACTGTGTTTTTCCTCT
>NC_139947.1:38886407-38888907 GCF_963454915.1 Gymnoscopelus microlampas | reverse complement strand
CGCACACACACACACACACACACACACACACACACACACACACACACACACACACACACACACACACACACACACACACACACACACACTGTCTCTTCTGCAGTCAGAATGTGCCCATCTTTGCAGCCATGTTGGATCTTCTTTAGTTGGGCATAAAACAATGCTTAGGTGGTCTGTCTATGAGAGTCACTGGAAGGGAAAACATGGTACCCTGATAACAGCAGGGTACAATGCTGTCCTGTCTGCATCCCCTATTGGCTGTCCTATCAGCAGCTTAACTATCATACACCACTGTGTGTGGTGTCTGCCCCCCTATGCCCATATATCCAACACGGCTTGTCCCATCGGTTGAGCTCTGCCTCCAGATCTTGACAAGTTAGTCTGCTGGATTCTGTGACTTCCCATTCCTGCCTAAACTCTCTCACTTCCAGCTAAACTCTTGATTTCTAGCTAAAATCCTCTCTTGATTCTTAAACTCTTGAGTTCCAGCTAAACTCCTCTCGGTTCAAAACTCTTAATTTCCAGCTAAACTCCACTCTCAATTCGTAGCTGAACTTTTGATTTCTAGAAAAACCCTCTCTCCGTTCTAAACTCTTGATTTCCAGCTAAACTCCTCTGTCAGTTCTAAACTTCTCTAGATTAGACACTAGACTCTGTACTCTCCCCATCTGTCTAAGCCTGTCTGTCTGAATAACGTCTGTCTTTGTGTCCATGTTTCAGTCAGAGTACCAGTTGCTGTCCTACAGCCAGACAGAGTGTGGGAAGGGCAAGTGTCCATATGACCCTCATCAGAGAACGGCCTCTGCTGTCATCGGTAAGAACTGTTGTGATGGTTTTGTGGCTGAGACTGTAGTGTATGACAGTGCATGACAAGAAAGTCAACTTAATAAATAAAGGAGGAGTCTGCGCAAGAGCATTCTCCTCCACACCATTTCATGTGTCTAAAATGACACCAAACCTTTGAACCGTACTTGGTCTTCGTCAGAGTGTAACTTGTGAGGTTGAGACTCCCATATCAGGGACCCAGATGTTACTATATTATTTACCGTAGAAAAATATGTGGGGGTGCCGTCTGAATTAACTTGTAATCAAAGCTTATGTTTTTTCACAGTTATGGTGTAGTGTTTAAGCTGTTATAGCTGGTAATGAATTGAAATTCAAGGAAAATAATTTGGCCTTGGTGTGTGTGTGTGTGTGTGTGTGTGTGTGTGTGTGTGTGTGTGTGTGTGTGTGTGTCCGTCCAGACGGAGAGCTGTATGCCGGCATCACCTCGGACTTCATGAGTCGCGACTCCGCCTTCTTCCGTAGCCTAGGCAACCGTCATGTGATCCGTACGGAGCAGTACGACTCCACCTGGTTGCAGGGTAAGGAGCTGAACCCATGAAAGTTTGACCCCCTGCACTCTAAAACCTGACCTCTTAAACCCTGAACACTGATCCCTGACCTTTGACTCTTGAACCCTGAAGATTGACCCCTTAATCCTACACCTTTTCCTGTGAGAGTTTTGCCAATACGTCCAACAATATTTATACTAGAACAATTCACTTTTCCTCAGTGGACATGTAACGGAGACCCTGCTCTCAGTCTCTATTATGTCTATGTCTATCTTTAGAGCTTCATCACTGGAAAAATATATTTGCACAGCATACCATGCTGTACACAGTTAAAGCATGATAATATATTGCACATGTCTAGTATAATGATGACGCTTGACGCCGAAACACGTCCGTTAATCCATGATTTAAAATCACCAGAAGGACTTCGGAGTGCTGGCTATTATTTTCTTATTGTGAATCTTGCAGCCGGCAAACTGCGTTATACAGAATTGTGTGTGCTCGTTTGTTTTCTGCGTGTATAAAGTGAGACAAGCAATTGTTACCATTAAAACCTTTATTGGAGGTCTGTTTTTAACATTTGTGTGTGCTTTTTGGCATGCAGTCTGATGTTTGTTCCAGACGACGGATGGTAGGACTGGCCATGCCATCTGCGGAATGATAATGACATGGCGTGATTGACGGAGCTCAGAATGGCTATTCTGTGGCTCAGTCATTCACGTCAAATAAACTACATAGATGAATTGGGTGTAATTATTTTTTAACGCTAACGTGAGTGAGATAGTGAAGGTCATTTTATATGCTAAACACATTACTTGTGCTCTCCTGTCTCCCAGGGTGCACAAGTAAAAGAGTCCCCATGGAAATTGTATGCTCGACCTTACAGATTGGTTGAAATAATATAATTATATTCGTTAAAATAGGTCCCGGATTGTAGCTTCAAACAGCTCATCAATTGGGGCGACCCGATAGGCGTCCTGGCCATTTGATGACCACATGTCACTCCCCTGCTCTTTCTCCGTGTTCTCTGTCTGTCTCTTTCTACATTGTACTATCTAGTAAAGGCACAGAAAAAAACCCAAATTAAACATTAAACAGCTCATCGATTGGCAAACCATTGTATTGGGATCTTCTCTCAAATGAGGACGTTATAATAAAAACCATAT
>NC_139947.1:38881407-38883907 GCF_963454915.1 Gymnoscopelus microlampas | reverse complement strand
TGTGTGTGTGTGTGTGTGTGTGTGTGTGTGTGTGTTATTCCAAGGGTTTTTTCATATGTTTCATCTTGTGTACAGTACTCCGTTTCGGTTCCTCAACACATCCTACTATAATTCTAGTAACCTGACGGTGGATGGGGTCTTGGGACTCCGATCAGACTGCGCATGCGTCGCTTCGCGCCTGCATGTGTGTGTGTGTGTATGGGACTCAACGTTGCCAGGTTTCGCGAGAGAAACAAGCAGTAAACAAGGCCAAACCAAACGAACCCTACAAGCAACGAGGTCTATGAAAAGAAGGCCAAACGAAGCGCCTTCACACATATACCTTGCCTATTGGAAAACAGCCGATCTACAAGCTCACAACGCGTCCCCACACCCACCTGCACTTTCACAACCAACGCCAAAACACAACACCACCAATATTACCACTACAGCGCTTACAATCGGCGGACATGGCAACACCGACGCCGACGCTACACCATGGACCCCGCCCACTAAACACTCCAGATTCTTCTCGCACACACGCTGCACACATTAGCTAGCTCCATAAAGAACCTCTCACTCCGCTGCGAGATGAGGTTCTATGTCGTTCTCTTCCAGGATCGGGCGAACGTCCGTCAAGGCTCCGCTGTTTACCCTTTTGTATACATCGTATCCCAAAACTAATGGTAGATTCTAAACCACACGGATGTTTAAGATTTGGTCGGCCGCATAATATTTCAGGTCGCCAGCTAAACTACCCGTTTAAATCGCTTATTTAGTCAGCCTGTGGCCATGTTTCCCAGAAGCTGGACGTAGGGGGGTTTTTCGGGTTGAATGGGAAACATGGCCACAGGCTGACTAAATAGCCTGAATAAATAAGTTTGCCACGGGACCCGGGCCGGGCGAGTAACATGCCTACGCCATTCTCCGTGCTGATATATATATATATATCAGGGGGTCCGCGGACCCCCTGAAACATAAAAAATATTATTTCTTCACAATTTTTTTCTCAATTTTTTTACTTTTACATTACAACTTTTTTTTTTTTTTTTTTTTTTTCCCAAATGTTCATCCCATATATACACGCGCCCACGCTGGGCCCCGTGCGCGGCTGGGGGTTTCGGGCGGCCGTAGGCCGTCTTATCAACAACCTGTATGAACGTCAGTGTGGTCAATGTCATCAATGCTAACTAATTAGCCCGTTGAACAGTGTTAATTTGGTGACTTCTGGGGGTTTCTGACTGTGACACAATGTCACGATGTCGCGGACGCAGCTCGCGGGAATCGCGGCCTACTGCGCCACCAGAAGCCTCGGATCATGGTAGTGGCCCTGTCCCCCAATCAACGTGCTTTCAGCACGAACGACAACAACACATCTACCGGATGTACAAACACGGAATGAATAGCTTAGCACTTCCGGTGGTTCCTTCACAATAAAGGTTGCAACAAATGCACACACCATGCAATGAAATAATCATATGCGTTTCTTAAACTCTAAATTAATACATTCCTTTTTTAACTGTTTTAACTACTCCTGCAATTACATTTATATGAAACTAGAGGTCCGGGCGGCCTACGGCCGCCAGAAACCCCCAGCCGCGCACGGGGCCCAGCGTGGGCGCGTGTATATATGGGATGAACATTTGGGAAAAAAAAAAAAAAAAAAAAAAAGTTGTAATGTAAAAGTAAAAAAATTGAGAAAAAAATTGGGAAGAAATAATATTTTTTATGTTTCAGGGGGTCCGCGGACCCCCTGGTGGTCCGCGCCAAAGTCGTCGGATGAAAATCTCCAAACGGTAGAAAAAAAAAAAAAAAAAAAAAAATCAAAAAAAAAAAATCATGCAGGTTCTTGCTTGTTTCTGGCGTGGCATCCCAACCTGGCATCCCAATGCCGGCGATGTGTACTTCCGGGTTGCATAATGATGACATCACTGTCGAATCCTTTGCTGTCATGAACCTAGCCTGGTGTGTTGACCAGTAATGATGACATCACTGGCTAATCCTTTGGTGTCATGAACCTAGGCTGGTGTGTGGAGCAGAGCAGAGCAACGTGCTCTTGTTGTTTTGGGGATTTTCAATGGCGGGCCGTCGTGTTGTGTTGGCCTCGGTGGTACGCACGGTAAGCGGTAGGAAGCTGCTTCCACTTCCGTTGTGTCCGACATTTGGTGAGTAGAATTAATTATGTTGCGAGGTGGGAACGGTGTAGTGAGGCATGGCAGGTGCCCTACGCGAAACGTAAATTCAGGCCGCCCGCCGTGGCGACAGTGTTGGCGACATGTGGTGTGACGGTGTTGTGTTTAGTCGATCACAGAGCTGTGGGGTGTGGACACCGAGGGCACGGAAGTTGCTCGCCATTTATATAGTTAGATAAATCACAACACCCCCCTATAACATTAAAAAAACGCCCAGTGGTGGACAAAGTCCTCACATTTTCAACTTAAGTAAAAGTATCAATACTGCAATGTAGAAGTACTCTGACACAAGTAAAAGGCCTAAAGTACAAAAGCATTGCCATCAAAAT
>NC_139947.1:38873907-38876407 GCF_963454915.1 Gymnoscopelus microlampas | reverse complement strand
CATCCCCACAAATTTGAGTTGAAATGACTCAAAGGATCTGGTCAGGTCTGAGGCAATCCTCATAGAATAAAGCCTAAGACAAATAATAAGACTATTGCACACTCCAATGTGTTTCAGCCCTAGACATACTTCATCAGAGAGTAAACCAGTTAACAAACACCATAATATACTGTATAAACAACCATATAAAATGTTAACCAGCTGGGGAAACAATTAGTTGTCAGGCTATATCATCACAGGAGAAAAGCAATCCTTAGCTGAATAGTTTATAAGACAAATGTAATGCAAACTGTTAAACTAAATATACATAATATAAGCACCCAGTAAAATTACTAATTTGACAAGATTATTTTTATGATTCTTCAAAATCACTAGTTTAGTTGCTTTAATATGAGAGATTTTCTGTTTGCAGCAGCTGTGGCATTTTCTTTTAGTAGTATTTTGTGTTTGGTAAACATGTGCTTTTGCTTCATAGAAAACGTGTTTTTTTTTTGTTTGTTTTTTATAATACAATTCTTTTTCATGACATGCATTGTTTGTGTTCTCTGCGTTGTATTTGTTGTGGTTTGTTGATGTTATTTCTTTTGTTGTTGAGGTTGGTCACGCCATGGGCTTTATAAAAGAACATAGTGCATTTTTATTTGTGTTTTTCAAATGAAAAAAAAAGATATAAATCGATTACATCTCTGGAATATAAACTGCCCTAAAAGTCTTCTTTGTACATCCATTGTGCTGTATTTGATGGGATTTAACTTTTAGTCTAACTTCAGTTTTCACTTTTTATAGTTTTTAAAGAGTATTTCTTATGTTATAAGACGTCTATCAGATTACTCCTAGGAGGGGAGGTACTGTGGAGATATGAATATAAAATCAGTATTTGGCGATAAACTCTCTCTTAAAATTACGATTTTAACTATAAACCAGAACATGAGCGGTCTGTAATTTTCTAAGTCTCACTTTTTCCAGGCAGTTGAGATAGGGCGGCAGTGGCTCAGGGCTAGAGCGGCCACGTTCGATCCCAGGCTCCCCCAGAGTTAGTGTCGAAGTGTCCTTGAGCAAGACGCTGAACCACTAATTGCTCCCGATGAGCAGGTTGGTGCCTTGCATGGTTTCCTCTGCCATCGTTGTATGAATGTGACTAATCGATTAAAAAAAAAAAAATTTGGGGGTTGAACTATCCCTTTAACGAAGGTTGCAGTAATTCAAAGATAGCGTTTATTCGTATCCTTGTATACACCAGGAAATGTCAAAGTGAAACGTGTGAAGAGCATATAATCTATGTATTTAAAAAGCGTTTCTTTATTTTCTTAGTGAACCTCTTAGCTACACCAACATTGTTTTTGTACCATCGCCTCACTAGTCAACATGCCGTCATTGTGGTCATGCTGCCTTTTTTTGTCTAGTGGAGCTTCACCACGGAACACTATGCAATACATTTTATTTGGCATTGTTCGCTAGCTAAAGATTGGAAAGGGAGGCCATCTGTCACTATTACTGAAGATGTATGCTGCGTATAGCTTTGCTGGACAGCTCATAGAGCAGGATTCTCTGCTATTTACAAGTGTGTGTTTGGCATTTGTGCAGCTGTTTGTTGTTTGGGGAGAGTCAGGCCATGGGGTTTTGGCGCAGGAAACAGACAGATAGCTGTGGTCAGGAGTTGGTGTCAACTGGGAATCGCTGGGAAGACTGAGGTCTTGTAAAGTTTATAGATTTAACTGTCATGCGTTTCAGTGTGGCTCATTTAGGGGATGTGTGTGTGTGTGAGAGAGAGAGAGAGAGAGAGAGAGAGAGAGAGAAAGTGTGTGTGTGCGTCTCTCCCTCCCTGTGACTCTATACTACAGTATGTGTGCAGTGCACGTCTGGACGCCTCAATGCTTGTGTGTGTGCATGTGTTTCTGGCTCTGTGTAGTGACTGTGTGTGTGTGTGTGTGTGTGTGTGTGTGTGTGTGTGTGTGTGTGTGTGTGTGTGTGTGTGTGCGTGTGCATGTGTGCGTGCGTGCGTGCATGCGTGCATGTGTGTGCATGAGCACAGCAGTTCCGAATGCAAGACCGTGCCCGCATCCTTGTCACTTGATCGCCCCACTCATAATACGGGAGAGGAAGAGAAGGGAGGAGGGGAAAGGACAAACAGGGCAAAGAGAGAGAGAGAAGGCAGAATGTTTTTGACAGGGAGAGAGAGAGAGAGAGAGAGAGAGAGAGAGAGAGAGAGAGAGAGAGAGAGAGAGAGAGAGAGAGAGAGAGAGAGAGAGAGAGAGAGAGAGAGAGAGAGAGAGAGAGAGAGAGAGGCATAGGGACAAACAGGCAAGGATGAGCAAGAGAAAATATTTGACAGAATGTAAATGAAAAAGACTGTGAGCAGTATTGGGAGGGTGGACAACTGGTGAACCCAATGGGTAAAGAAAAAAAAGAGTATAATAATAGGAGGGATGGTTGGAGGGAGGGAGGGAGGTAGAGAGGGAGTGGAGTGATAGAGGGAGGAAGGGACAGGAGGGAGGGATGA
>NC_139947.1:38814809-38873707 GCF_963454915.1 Gymnoscopelus microlampas | reverse complement strand
CGGAGGGAGGAAGAAACGAGAGAGGAAAGAGTTGTGAGGGGGGTTGTGTTGCATAGGGGAAAGTCTAAGATTAGAGAGAGAATGAAGAGGGGAATAAGAGAGGAAGAGAAAATAAGAGTGAAGGATGGAAGGTGGAGAATATTGATGTCAGCACAATTTGGTTCGGGAGCGAAGAGGTATCGATGAACAAAGAGAGAGGAGCAGAGACAGACAGAGACAGGGAGAGAGGGAGGTAAAGAGAGAGAAAAGCAAGTGAGGGCAAACGAAGGAGATGAAGAGAGAGAGAGAGGGAAAGAAAGGGAGGGAGGGAGGTGTAGAGAATGTGAGCTGTGTGTTGGTTGTTATTATTAATTCAGAGACAACACCAGCTGCGTTACATCAACACGTCTTCATGCAGTGGCATTGTGGGAACACTAAAATCCTCAGTGTCAACGGTTTTTGAGTGGTGCCAACCACTCCTATACGTGACTTTGTCCGTGTGTCCGTATGTATGTATGTATGTCTGTCCAATAAACAAACATTGATGACAACACGGGTGATGACAATACAGGGCTCATCAAAGGCACCACTCTCTTCACACAGGGTGTGATTTTTTTTGTAACTCTGAGAGTCTACAAATGTATCCAAATAGACCCTTAAAGTGTGAAAGGTGTGTGGGCCATGCGAGACAATACATGCTTACTCACAACAGATGAATCTCAGATAGAACATGTAGACGAACAGATTTTGCGTCCAACACATAATTGTGTGTCCAAAACACATAAGGATGATCCCATTGTTCGAAGGGACAGTTGCACTGTGACTGACTAGTTCTCAAATCCAAATACCATTTTTGGATTGGAGAAGATGTGAGAGAGTGTAAATGATGCTCTGCTCACTTTCACTCTCCACGTCAGCTTCTTGAGAATCTGCCTACCATCTGGGTTGCCATATAGCATATACATTGTCAACCATCCATACACTGTTTGGTGACAGAATAAGGGGAAAACCAGGACGTACAATTGTCAGGAGGAGGTCTTTATGGCCAAAATAAATCTGAAAATGGCTAATTATCTAGATTGTTATTGGTGTACTTCTGTGTGAGAAGTGCAGGCTGTTTGGGATGGTTCAGGGCAGTCTGGGAGGACAGAAGAGAAGAAAGAGAATAACAGGAAGAGGGATGAGAGGATAAATGAGGAGGGTATAGGAGCGCAGTGGGACCCAAAAAACGAGGAGAAGGAGAGAGGCAGAGGGAAGGAGAATGGATGATAGGGCCTGTGGTCAGAAAGACGACATTGGAAACATTACGAGGGAACGAGGGAATAGAGGAGAAAGTAGGATAGGGGTTGTAGCCTGAGGGGTGTGGACCAATGAATGCAGAAAAGAAAGGGGGTGGTGTGTGTGTGTGTGTGTGTGTGTGTGGGGGGGGGGGGGGGTACAAGGGGGAAGAATAGGAGGAGTAGAAGAATGAAGATAGAGGGAAAAGAGTTGAAAGAGAGGGATGGATAGAGGCCAGATGTAAAGGAGAGAAGAGGAGGAGAATCTGTGGTCTGAAAGGTGAGAAGGGGGAGGCTAGGGAGGGGAGGAGAAGGAATAGGGGCTGTACCCTGAGGGGTGAGGGTCGGCAAGGACGAGGAGGGAGGAAGGAGGCACAGAGGAGAGGAGGAGGAAGGAGACGGGACAGAAAGATGACAAGAGGAAAGAGGCAGGGTTGGGCACCAATGGACCGGTTCCCATATTGTAAGAACCGACCGCATCAAAACACATTTGAGGTAACAGTTCCTGCTAACGATTACCAGATTCTTCCCTATATAGTTAATTGACCGGAGTCCCCCAGGGGTCCATACTAGGAACCTCATCACATTATGCATAGCTAAAACATTTCCAAACCAAAAAGACAAAGCTTGTCTATACATTAAGTGCTCAATAAAATGTATAATGGGCAGATTGTTGTGGAATCTGTATAATTAACTGTCCCACTAAGAACCACTAGAAGGCATTTGTAGAATCGGCCTCAGGTCTAAATGGGTTAAAATCCTAAAAAGGGGTCAGAAAGTGAAAGAAAAGCGACCAAAATAGAGTGAAAAGAGGAGGATAGGGGTTGTAGCCAGAGGGGAGCGGGCCAGACGATAAAGAGGGGGAGGAGAAGAGAAAGCATCAGGGCTGCAGCTCCAGGTCTGCATGCATGTCAAACAAGACCACCTCCCTTCGGGGGGTGAATTGACTTAACAGAGCCTTTTATTTAGATTATGACAATACAGTTATACCAGTACAATACTGACAGACTGACAGAATGATGGATTGAGGCATGGGGGTGAATGGAAGGAAGGAAGGCCCGCCAGACACAGAGACAGACAGACAGACAGACAGACATACAGACAGACAGACAGACAGACAGACAGGCATCAATAGACAAAGTGATAGACAAAAGAAAACCTGGACAATCCAAGGACTGCAGAGAGAGAGAGAGAGAAGAGAGAGAGAGAGAGAGAGAGAGAGAGAGAGAGAGAGAAGAGAGAGAGAGAGAGAGAGAGAGAGAGGAGAGAGAGAGAGAGAGAGAGAGAGAGAGAGAGAGAGAGAGAGAGAGAGAGAAACACTCCCACACAGAGTAGGGATTTGCTTCAAGTACAAAATGGTGACTTACTGTCTGACAGAGAGAGAGAGAATTAAGATGCTGTTGACAAGATACAGAGAGAAGTATTAGAGAGAAAGAAAAGATAAGGGGTGAGAGGTAGAGAGAATGCAAGGACCTTATACAAACACAAAAACACACACACAAGGAAAGTCTTTCTAATGTTGAGTTGTACTCCCCTTTTGTACTTTCTCCATCTCCATCTCTCATCATTCCAAAACAGATATTTACATCAGGAGCATGAAATGTATATAAACAGCAAGAGTGTTAAAGCTGTAATCCATAAGATTTATGTCCTACACAGGATTCAAACCAAGGTCTCCCATGCAGGGGACAACATTTCTACTGCTGAGCTAAGACAGAATGCCTGCTTATCCAGCAGAGATATTAAGCTTTGAGCTTCTGGCAATATCTCTTGTCAACTAGTAGTGGTCCTACCTAGAACACAAGGTCTACATTTCTCAATAGAGGAGCAGGGAGACCACCTCCAACTACCTAGATTGTATTAACATACTCTGCATACAGAGTGGTCCAAATTCAGTTTTTTACTAAAATGAAAAGTTCCAGATTGCAGCTGATTCGTCTCATTTTGTACCATTTTGGATCTAAAGTGTACCATTTTCCATTTCTATGTGTTAATAATGGTTATAAGTGCAATATATGGACTGGTATTTACTAGGGAAAAATAAACCTAACAGCAGCTTTCATTTAACCCTGAGAGAGTATAAATGGACCTAGGCTTGTGGTTTACAGACTTATAGCTTTCTGTTCCACTGTTTAGGCTGCATGAAATAACAAACCCCTCCTCATGACCTTCGGGGCGTGTCCTCTATTCTTCTTCTGTATGTTATTGCTTCTGCGTGTGCTTTGTTTTTCTCCATGACTTAAGATACCACACTAAATAATGTTGCACTCAGACAATGTGGATTAAAGTGTCCTGTAAATGGGACATAGATCACACTATGCAACCAAGCAGAAATACCATAAAACGTAGAAGAGACGATGGTGGGATGATAAAGGAGTGTTTTGCTGAAGAGAGGCATGAAGGGCGTACATTCTATGATGAGAGGAGGAGAGTGGGGAGAGACACTACAGGACCACCTGATTGTAGCTCTAAAAGGAGAGGAGAGGAGAGTGGAGATGATGGAGGGATGAAAGCAGTGATATATAGGCCTACATGCGTTTGAAAGAGCAACAGACAGAGAACATTCTGTGGGAAGGAGAGAGCAGAGAAGAGAGGGCCAGTCGAAGTAACTAAGACCTCCATTATGCTTTAGAAAAGGGGGACAGAATGATGAAATAAGAGAACAAATGGAGAGGGGAGAGGATGAGATGAAAGGAGCGATATATTGAAGGAGGGATGAAGTATGAGAGCTGTAGAGAGAGGGTCACTGAAGTAACGCACTTAAAAAGAAAGAACGGAGGGGAAAAGAGAGTGGGAAACAAAGGGATGATATATGTAAAGGGATGAACGGAGAGGAGAGCATTCTGGAGAGCATTCTGTGGCAGATGAAAGCAGAGGAACAATAAAAAGAAAGGATGACTTAGTCACTACGATGTCTTCCAAAACAGAGGGAAGAGGAGAGGCACGGTGGTGGGGGTGCGATTGAAGGATAAAAGGAGTGAAATATTGAAAGAGGGAGAGGAGAAGGGAGGATGACTAAGACTTCCTCATGTAAGTTAAAAAGGATAGGGGGAGATGATGACGGGATGAGAGGACTGATTTATGAAGGGGGAGATCGAAGGTGAAGAGATGAGTGCAGAGAAAGAGAGGGTGGCTTAAGTAACCAAGGAAAAGGAAGACAAGAAGTTAATAAAAGAAAAGTTAGCTGATGATGATGGACTGATAAATTGAAGGAGGGAGTGAAAGAGAGAGAGAGAGAGAGAAGGAGAGAGAGAGAGAGAGAGAGAGAGAGAGAGAGAGAGAGAGAGAGAGAGAGAGAGAGAGAGAGAGAGAGAGAGAGAGAGAGAGAGAGAGAGAGAGAGAGAGAGAGAGAGAGAGAGAGAGAGAGAGAGAGAGAGAGAGAGAGAGAGAGAGAGAGAGAGAGAGAGAGAGAGAGAGACAGACAGACAGACAGACAGACAGACAGACAGACAGACAGACAGACAGACAGACAGACAGACAGACAGACAGACAGACAGACAGACAGACAGACAGACAGACAGACAGACAGACAGACAGACAGACAGACAGACAGACAGACAGACAGACAGACAGACAGACAGAGAGAGAGAGAGAGAGAGAGAGAGAGAGAGAGAGAGAGAATATAATGTTAATGTAGCTATTAATTGTTGGGTAGCTACGTTACTAAAATCCCTATTTTATCCAATTTAAATGAGGGAACGAGGAGGAAAGTAGAGGAGAGGAAGAGCAGGGAGAACGATAGAGATGTTAAAAGAGTGATAAATTAAAGGAGGGATGGAGGGAGTGAACATTGTCTGCACTGCAGGCAGCAGACATATCACACTCTCTTCTGTTATGCACTGACAGGCCTGCTGATTGGCCACACTGTGATATACAGGTGTGTGTGTGTGTGTGTGTGTGTGTGTGTGTGTGTGTGTGTGTGTGTGTGTGTGTGTGTGTGTGTGTGTGTGTGTGTGTGTGTGTGTGTGTGTGTGTGTGTGTGTGTGTGTGTGTGTGTACGTGTGTGTACGTGCGTGTACGTACATAGATACGTGTGTGTGCGTGTGTACATGCATGCAGTGTGTGCATGCCTGCATACATCTGCGTGTGTGTGTGCATGTGTGTGCATGCAGTGTGTGTGTGTGTGTGTGTGTGTGTGTGTGTGTGTGTGTGTGTGTGTGTGTGTGTGTGTGTGTGTGTGTGTGTGTGTGTGTGTGTGTGTGATGAGATGAGATTAGATGTCCAGCAGGGATGTTGTTGTATAGCAGACCACCTGAAGCAGCAATGACAGGAATGTGGGAAGGATGATACGCTTCAATATATCTACCAGCACAACACATCTACCTTCCCCTCTGTGTGTGTGTGTGTGTGTGTGTGTGTGTGTGTGTGTGTGTGTGTGGGCTGCGTGCGGTGCGTGCGTGCGTGCGTGTGTGTACGAGAGAGAGAGAGGGCAAGTAAACAAGTGGAGTGGAGAGAGAAAAGTCTAATTTATATAATCCTCCTCCTGGGTCTTAATGGTCCTTTGTGGGGTTGATGGTTTATTATTTGACATTCGACGTTGTTGCATGACGAAAATAGCCGACCTGCTATTGCCAAGATCTTTTGCCTATAATAACATGCCCTTAGTATACCTGGGTTAAAGTGGTTTAAAAAAAGAGCACGGCTTTGAACACTAAGGGGAAAAAAGTGTGAAATCAAAAGTTTTCACACAGTTTGAAGACTTGAAATGGAAATGGAGTGGTGGTCTATTCTAGAGAGAGACAGCAGATGCCGTTGTGTTGTAAGTGGACAGGTGTCCCACTGTGTGAGGTTATTAATGGATACAGGTTCATTAGACGGAGCCAGTCAGCCGTGCTGCCAACCTCACCAACACTATTAGTCACACAGCCAGACACAGAGACACACATAAAGAGACATGGAGAGACATGTGTGCGCATGCACATGCGCATGCGCACAAACACAAACACACACACACACACACACACACACACACACACACACACACACACACACACACACACACACACACACACACACACACACACACACACACACACACACACACACACACACACACACAGAAAAAAGACACATGCTGACATACCCTCACACACGTGCACACACAGGCAGACATACACGTATGCAAACATGCCTCTTAAAGTCATGTGATGTTACATACAATACATTTCTTAATATTTATTATCATACAGTTGCTAATCTATTTTGTGACCCTTCTCTATCCCACTCACTCTTGTGTTCTCTCTCTTTCCCATCATTCTCTCCATCCAGAGGACATCTTCATCTTACATGGTAAAGACAAGAAGAGTCCTCTCATCTATGGCCTGTTTACAACATCAAGGTATGTACAGAACTAGAGTAAGGTTCAGAGAAGTGGAATAGCACACATACTTTAGATATCTATATCCAAAAGGACTGAGGACTGATCTAGTAGAGATTTATTAGAGATCTAGTAGACTGACTGATATAATGGGTTGATAGCACTTCCTCTAGCATCATAAGGCTTATTCCTGCTCCATCTAAATATATATCTCCATTGATAAAGATTTAAGTACAGTTATATAGTTTTTTATCATGTTTTTTTTGCATAAATGCATAAAAAATGTAAATTTCAAGCACTGAGTGATTTATACTATCGGCCGACATCAGCATATCGATCCTCCTCTTCTCTAATATATCAGAATCGGCCTTGAAGACAAGGTCAACCTCTGCTATTGACAGTTGTGTGTATGTAACGCCCGGGATCCGAACTCGGGTCTCCTGTGTGGAGAGCCAACATCTTAACCACTAAGCCAAAGGGAATTCCCTTTAGCTTGGGGGAGATATTAGACTTTCAGGCCATCAGGCTGAGGTTATGAGGCACTCTGCTACATGTACAGTAAAATATAGTTAATGTGGTCCTCATTGAGTTGAACTGTAAGAACACAGTTGTGAATGAATAATTGGGGCTTATGTCACCATCTGCTCCATCCCTTAGCCATATCAAAGCTCTCATAACAGTTGGATCATATCTCGGTAGTTATGAGACACATACTGTAGTAAGATGTGAGTGTTCCCGATAGTGAATCCCAAAGTGCTTGGAGACACGTGGAAAACACATGGCATTATAAACAACCGACGCGAGAGATGATGGGAAAACTACCCCTTGAAGTCATGCAAAATTATACTGCAATTATATTTCAAAAATGTTATCTGGAGTGGCTCACAATGAGTGCAGGGAGTACAGTCAAGCCACCAATATCCATGACTCATTATAACTGCAAACGGCTTGGAAACACCACAACAATGCAAAGCAAAAAAACAGGACAGTGATTAAGGGAAAGGCTTTTAACAGTCCGTGGGTTTCCTCTCTTTGGCATTGTGGCGGTGAATAACAGTACAGCAGTCAGGCACAGTTCATAGTCATAGTGAGGTTTTAATGCATTGCGTTGTATGTTGTATTGTGGCGTTGTACTCCATGAAATAATATGGTGACGGATGGTGAGGGAAATATATAATAGCCACTAACCCTCCATTAGAGAGGGATCATGTGAACACTTATCATCCATGATGTCACCATGATGTCATGCAGTATTGTACTCAGTAGGTCAAGTTCTTCCTTTGTGTTCGCTGTGGTCTGGTCTCTTGAAGCGTTCCGCCAGGATGAATTGTAATCACGTTCATTTTTGGGGTTTCTGTTTTTAAGAGACATTGAGAAAAAAAATTATGATTCAATTCACTGCCATCACCGCAAACCTACACTAGTAAAGGAAATTATGGGACATGTCTTTATGCACGGAATGAATTGGACAATCATTAAATCCACTTTATATCAAAGTCTGCTATTCACCATGGACTCATGCTTTAATGTGGACACCATGTGTTAACTGAAATACTTGCAGATGCTTTTAAAAGTTCTTCTGAAGAATCTCTTATTTTGAAAGTTCTATTCCAAATCAATATACTGTATGTGCAATTTAGAGGAAGAGATCATTAGCTGATCTTAGTTATTCAGTATCTCTAAAATATTCATGAATTCAGGATGTAAGTGTTAGCATTTTGCCAAGTAAGGACTTAAGTTATCTACTGTCCTTTAAACTGCACCATAATACATTCAAAATTTTGGCTACCAATGATTTTGAGTTTGTGTCCCAGTTTTCACGAAATGAACATCTAATGTTAGAGCAATAGTAATACTTTATTCAGGGCTTTGTACAATTTTAAATCTTTAAACTATCACCCGCTGTATTGTACAATATCATGTAATTTATTATACTATTAACTTCTGCCTTATGGTGAACACATGCATGATGACCACAAGCCCTCTGTGAAACATAGGATCTGAGTGCTCATCCCGTTGATGTCATGCTGCATGGTGTTTTATTGGGTATTAATCTGTGGCACTTGTTCATTGTGTCAAACACGACTGCACTCCCTCTTATTACATAGTTCAGGTCAGTTATAATTATTAATATTATCATTAACATTACTATTTATTATTCTTATTATTAATAAATGACTGCCTCTATTAAGCCCTCTGTATTCGTGTTCAACTCTTAATAGTAGAGGGAGTGAACTATCAGCACATCAGGCACACTGTAGGAGATATTGTGGGGAACTCATCAGCCCACAAAGACTATAAATGTGAAATGGTGCATTTAATGGTTAATGATGCATTTATATTGCACCGTTATATAAAGCGCTTTACAAGTGCATTACAATGTGCACATTCACCGATTCACCCACACCATGCACACTAATGTAAATGACCTTTTTCTTCTTTCACTTCAATCACTTGTGCGATACACATTTGTCCCCATCTCTCTTTTGTACGGAGACTGAGCATCCTGCTGATGTTATAAATACGATTATTTTGTGTTGTGTCTCTCTTCGGTTCGGTATGGGGCACATACCGTTAACAAACCACTCTCTGTACAACCGATAGTGAACATACATTATCCCAACAGCACAAACACTGCACGGAGGGTCTCCATTTTCATTTCTGGGAAGAATACAACTTACATAATTGAACTTGAAAATGAACAAACGCACCCACATGCCATCTTCTATGCAAACAGACAGTGAAAGTAAACATCTTCCTGACATTACAGAGTCATCATGACTTTGAATGGTACGTTCTCTGCTTTCAGTTGTGGGTTCCATACAGAACCACAGACCATCTCCGTTATGATTTATGGCATACATAGATCCATGCTAAGAGACATAGATGGAGCTCATATGAGCGTTCATCACTGTGCTGGCGTCGCCGGGGCTGCGTTACATTGTGCTGTTTTGTCTCTGTTGTACAATGTGTTGACGTGAAGAGTGTTTTATAGCTGTGGCTAATATGATAGCATGATATATGTGTTTGCTGTTCTGGAGTTTGGCCAAGTGTATCAGTTATACATAATAGAATATAGAGATAGACAGAGAGTGTGTGTGCGTGTGAGAGAGAGAGAGATAGGGAGAGAGAGAGAGAGTGTGTGTAGTGATAATTAATGGAGATACAGCAGCATTCATACAATTTACATTGTAGATCTACAGTATACAGTATTTCACTTTATTTTGAGATCTTCAGAGCATCACCTCACATGATTCAATCATGGACAGACAGGTAAAAATAACCAATCCCATTCTAATCATTGGCAGTATGCAATACATGTATGCACACCCTGGTGGTAGGTTATTCATGTATTTATTTTAGTAGGAACAGTGCACCTTAACTCTTTGACTGCCATTGACGAGATTTCTCGTTTTTCTCCGCATGGCTCAGCCAGCCGTCGACGAGATTGACGAGATTTTTGAAAAAAATAAAAATTAAAAATTTTTTTTTTTTTTTTTTTTTTTTTTTTTCAAAAAACATTTTTTTTTTATCACAAAGGAAGCAGGAGATAACGTGATACGAAGATTTTCTGCTCCATTCACTTCAATGTTAAAAAATAAACGGAGACAAAATTCACAGTTTACCTATTTTTGCAATGTTATTCTCTGGCAGGGAAGGGGGGTAGATGTGTAAATACTCTGGCAGTCAAAGAGTTAATCAACATTTCAGTTTTCATCAACACAATATTTTATCAAGCTCTACAGTACAGCACATTACATATACGTACATACATGCATACACACACACAGTATACTGTACAATAAGTGCACACACACTTATGTGTGTGTGTGTGTGTGTGTGTGTGTGTGTGTGTGTGTGTGTGTGTGTGTGTGTGTGTGTGTGTGTGACTGTGTGTGTCACACACACAGTCACACACACACACACACACACACACACACACACACACACACACACACACACACACACACACACACACACACGCGCGCGCGCGCAACTTTATTTTTTGATGGACTGTGGCCGGCAGGAATATTTAAACCGAGATTAAGCCTCATATTGTCATGTGTGCATGTGTGTCCCATCCCTGTGTGTGCATTCGTGCACTTACTGTACTGTGTGTCTCTGTGTCTGTGGTTATGTTTTATGTATTTGTGTCTATGTATGGGACATGGGGGAGAGTTCACCACGGGTCATCAGCTCAGTGTACACAGAGAGACTGTCTGTCTGCGTGAATAGACTGAGACGCTTTTATGACGTCCAGCACGCTCTCCATTACTGCCTACAATGTGCTCATGTGTTAGGATGACTGGACGAGACAGTCATAGCATGAAAAGTGAGAAAACAGCATATCATTTATTAAACAGAAAGAAAGTCATTCACAGTCAAGTACACAGTCAAATCCTGAGTGTTCATTTAACCACTTTCAACCTGGCGTCCCCATTTTGGGCATGTCATTATTGGCGAAAATTGTGCCAATAGCCGATCTACAAGCTTACAACACGTTACATTGTGAGCTTTTAGATCGGCTATTTGTAGATCGACCATTGTATTTTCTGATACAATGGTGTCCAAATGGAACCAAATGGAGCCACAAGGGTCCATTTGGGTCCAAATTACATTTTGACACTAGTTACAAATGGATGAATGAACACTGAGGATTTTACTATGTAGACAGACAGACATTATTCTGATAGACTGACATTTAAAGAGACAGGCAGACAAACATACATGCAGTATCAATAAGACCGATGAGCACATGCCCACGTACGTTGACAACCAGACAGTCCAGAGACGGGTACAGTAGGAAGACTAATGTGTACACACACACACACACACACACACACACACACACACACACACACACACACACACACACACACACACACACACACACACACACACACACACACACACACACACACAGTGATGCCGACATGTAGGGAGACAGGCTCAGATTGATGAGGAGAAAACTGATTATAACGAGCCAGATTTCTGAAAGCTTCAGTGAATATCACATGCAAACTGACAGCATGCCTCCTGCAGCTGCCCTGGAAACGTGACAACTTCTCAGAATAGCCCCGTCTTTTTAGCTGAATTCCAGACTTCCACGGTAGCAGCAGAAGTATGACAGCACTTGGCACTGACGAACAGGGAGTTGGTCGACTTCTGGGGTTTGGAATGGGGCGTGGAATGTTCGCTTGGTATATGGACAAACTTCTGAGGTATCACCCAGGGTGGGGCCCTGCTCCCTGCAGAAACTGGAACGCATGAAAAGGTCAAGAAAAATTGACATAATAAAAATGGAAATGATAGTTGGGAGAAACCTTTTCTCAGATATATTTACTGGAACATGATTACTGACACCATGTGTCCCTCTCTCCTTCTCTCTCTACACCCCCCTTTCCTGCTCTTTCTGTCTCCTTCCTTACATTCTTCCTCCCTTCTTCTTCTCTACGTCTATCTCTCTACAGTGATATTCTGAATGGATCAGCAGTGTGTGTGTACAGGATGGAGGATGTTGTTCGGGCCTTCAAAGGAAACTTCCTGCACAAGGAGGGGCCTCAGTACAAGTGGGCGGAGTTTACAGGCAGGGTGCCCTACCCACGACCCGGAACTGTAAGCTTTTACTTCCCGTATTCATTTAATCCTAAATTAACTTGTTTTATTGTCTGACAATAGATACTGTACTGTATGTGGTGCAATATAGTCACTGTGTGTGACTACACTCTTTAGTGGTAAATAATAAGGTTGGCGAACTGTGAACTATAAACTAAATCACCAGTGTACAGTACAATACGATGATTTGATCAATTTGGAAACAGTGAAAGGTGTCTAAAAAGTCTCTCTATCTCTCTCTCTCTCTCTCTCTCTCTCTCTCTCTCTCTCTCTCTCTCTCTCTCTCTCTCCCCCCCCCACCCAGTGTCCCAGCACTACATATGGTAGTTACAGTTCCACCAGAGAGTACCCTGATGATGTCATCTTCTTCAGCAGGACACACCCTCTGCTCCAGGTTCCACTGACATTGCACTTTATTCAAATATATATACTGGATTAATTTATCTGTGACCTAGTTTATATTGTGGCATATAAAGGGACATTTGTTTCTCCAATGTTTCTATGTTTAGCCTGTTTTTAAACAGGGATTGTCACATTACATTAGTCCTCAGTACACACACCTCAAGATGTTTTTTTCTTTAAATCATTTAAAAAATTTACAAAAATTACAAGCACCGTTAAGAATGAGGCCAATGAGATGCAGTATCTTCTGTTTGGTAATTGTTTAATGAGCACTATTAAAAACCCATGCTTGCTCGTCCTACAGGAGAGTGTGCTGCCGTTGGGTGAGCGCCCCCTTCTGGTCAGAGTGGGAGTTCACTATAAGTTCAGCAAACTGCTGGTGGACAGAGTTGAGGCAGTGGACGGAACCTATGATGTACTCTTCATTGGCACAGGTAGAGAGAGAGAGCGAGAGGTGTGTGTGTGTGTGTGTGTGTGTGTGTGTGTGTGTGTGTGTGTGTGTGTGTGTTGCGTGTGTGTGCGTGCATGCAAGCGACACCATCGTGTGATGGAGTATGAATTGAGCTTAACTGTGAGCATGTTTTCTTGTTCTAAACAGTGTGTCTGAATGTCTGTCTAACCAGTTACCTCCCACGCTCTCTGTCCGTCAGACTCAGGGCTGGTGTTGAAGTCCATCTATCTGCCCAGAGAGCATGGAGAGGGCCAGGAGGTCACACTCGAACAGCTACAGGTCTTCCAGGTACTGTATAGTATATTGTGATGTATACAGTATTTTATATAATAGTATACAGTATACACATAACATGCTAATTCAAATTATAGATGGCATTTTGCGATGATTACAATTACAATTATTTTGAATGCTTCAGTATAAGTGAATTCTCCAATGCATCCATTATATCATTATATCCTGTCACATGCATGCTGCGTTCAAGTCATGCCGGATATAAAATGTACAGTAGATGTAGATGGCCCTCAAAGACTTGTCAGTACGCACACAAGAAAACAAGTATATATTGGGGCTGTTGGCACGCAATTGTGTTTCATGCTTTGCAACAAACCATGATTCCCATTATGGAGGAAATAGTCTTAAACACTTAATTAGTGTGGTTGTTATATCCCCCAGTGCCACAACGCAGTGCTACTCCGTTCAATACAGCACGTTTTTTTATCCGGAGTTCATGAGAGGAAAAGACCAAACACTTTATGCCTGTGGTGAAGTGGTGCTGGCGTTGTTGTGCTGCTTTGCATTTGAAAAGTACAAGTGTCGTGAAACCATCCAATCATGTTAAATGATGGCTGCTTGGTATGCAAGGCTAAAATTCAGACCAGCCTTTGATTTCTGATCTCTGAATGCTGTGGGAATCGTTTTATACTGTGCTTCTTCGTCTTTGGTTGAGAGACACGGCCAAAGATCTTTTATATAAATTTAGTTGGACAATTCTAGGTTGTTTTTGTCTGTCTGTCTGTCTGTCTGTCTGTCTGTCTGTCTGTCTGTCTGTCTATCTGTTTATCTGTCTGTCTGTCCGTCTGTCTGTTTGTCTCTGTCTTGTTTTTGTGAGAGACAACCTCTTTTTTCTGTTGAGTGAATTCAAACTCGATGTGTTTGTCACAAACTTCCTCTCTGCCTACTTCTACCTTGCAGCACAAATCACCGGTGACAGCCATGACTCTTTCAAAGAAGAAGGTAAGAGAACACACACACACACACACACACACACACACACACACACACACACACACACACACACACACACACACACACACACACACCTAATTTAACACTCATCTCTCCACCTCGTATCTCCAAGGACAACTTCATCACCAGTTGCTATGGTTACCTAGCTGAGAGCGATGATGAGACGTGGTGTGCACACACATGCATGCACGCGCACGCACATACACGCACACAAATGCGTGCATGTACCCACACATGCACGCAGCGGAAATACACCTTGCATTGTTAAGGGTGTCTGGCAGTCATGAATAAAAACTAAAGAAACTCACTCAGTCTCATACATAAATGTGTGCGCACACACACATCACACACACACACACACACACACACACACACACACACACACACACAAGTATGAGCGCACGGATGAACACATGTATGAAAACATGTATGAACATGCTTGCACACACAACCCATTCACTAAGAATCCAACCTCCCCTTTATATTCATAGACACATAAGCGCACACACGCGCACACACACACACACACACACACACACACACACACACACACACACACACACACACACACACACACACACACACACACACACACACACAGACACACACACACAGACTCCCCACACCCTCGACCTCCAGTCACACAGTTGAGCTGTGTGTTTATGTATGACATGTTGGATAGATGTTATTACTGACTCTCTCCTTGTTAATCTGATGTTCTGAATGTACTCTTCTTTCTTTCTCTCTCTCTCTCAATTCCCTCTCACTTCCGTCCCGTACCCGTACCCTTCCCATATGGTAAATATCTCTCCTACACCTTCCTGCCTCTCCCCCTTTATCTCCACCCCCCCCCCCCCTCTCTCTCCAACAGTGGTTGTTTGTGGGTTCCAGGGAGGGTGTGTCCCAGCTAGCTCTGTACCAGTGTGAGCTGTACGGTCAGGCCTGCGCAGAGTGCTGCCTGGCCAGGGACCCCTACTGCACCTGGGACGGACACGCCTGCAGCCCCTACATGCCCGTCGCACGCAGGTCAGTGACGAATCCTATCCCTCTTTGAGTATCCTAGCGATCCACCTTTGATAAATGACTTGAAAAAGACAGGGAAAGACATGGATGACGGAGTGAAAAAAAATCTGTCCTTCTATTTGGAACCAGCGGTGGTTAACTATGGCCACTGGCACTTGGCAGGCCATTTTGTCTCTACACTTTGGGCCTGAACCGCAAACCTTTCACTTAACCAGTGTACCATGTGACCACATGAGTTGACTGCAAAGTTTCGCATCCATTCCAAGACCTAAAAAAAGGATCCAAGCCAAGTGGCGATGTGGGAGATATTTCTATTTAGAAGTTAGTTTACACCAAGGGCCCTGCCATGTGATATTGTCCACATTACATACAGTGCTCTGCGAAATCCTCACTCTGAGAGTTTAACAAGATCTAGGTCTAATAATAACTGTTCCTTTGTGGATCTTGGACTTCATGTGGCCAGTCTATCTATGATGTATCTATACTTGGCCAAGGTCTCGACCTCCCCCATTGACTTAAAGTTATCATGCATGTGCGTCCGTGTTCCCCCCTCGCATATCTCGAGAACCATCCTACCGATTGGCTTCAGAGTCAGTGTGCGTGTGTCGCAGAGGACCCAAGGCAGTGCCGTGCCCAGTGTGAAGTCAGTTGAATCCGCAGATCTCAAAAAATTTCTAGAAATTCACAAATGCCCGCATGTGTAGAGCCCTGATGATATCAATATGACATCAGATGCCCGGAATCTCTGTGTGAGTGTCCGTCTGTCCCCCGCATATTTCGAGGACCATCCCATCGATCTACTTCAAACTTGCTGTTTAACACAGAGAACTATGTGCCGAGTGCGAAGTCGGTCAGATCAGCAGTTGTCCAGAACTATCTACAGTATAAATGAGCGGAGATCTTTAACTGCCAAGTACTCTGACAGATGGCATCCGTTCCGAAAGCATTACATTATAGACTGGCACTCCAAGTACTATGACAATGGGTACTGCACTAAGTACTCTGACAATGTGTATTGCATAACCTAGGGGCGTGTGTGCCCGACATGCATCGCCCTAGTAAAATAAATGTAAAATATTTCAAAGAATATAAAACACATTATGTGAAAAGAAAATGCGTGAAGGTACTTCCATGCCCAACTGGCAGCGTGCACAGCTAATTTGGCCTCCTACAGAGCCACGCCCTAGAATGGACCCTATATAAAGGATGTATACAGGGTGTGGGATAACGTATCCCAGTGCTGCTCGTTGTCATAGCAACACTAGACCATGCTTCTGATTTGGACCCAAAGTGTGTATTCCCATTCACATACGTAGTCGCCATGTAGAGATTGGAGATGCAAATGCCTTTAAAGGCATTGGATCAATGTTTTTCTCAACCTTTTTACCAGCCAGATTACCTCAAAATGTCACTGTCAAACTGCCAACCCATCGAATAAGTCTAATACGGCCTGTAGGATGATTTGAGATGAATGAGTGAGAGATAAGGAAAACAAGAAAAAATAAATGAACAAAAATGTTTGTTATTTATTAACATCCAGTTATCATCTATCTGTGTGTAGCAACCTCTCTCTGTCTACTTGCTGCTACCGTACTGGCAAAGCTGTCGTACTGTGAAGGTCCCACTTACGTTTTCTCCCCTATGTGTGCCAAAGCTACACTTAAGACCGCAAAGCAGAGAGTATTGAGGAACTTACAGTAGAAATGTACGGTCAACTAAAAGACAAAGTGAATTCATTATTTTCTGTTGTTATTGTTTCTTGTTACATATTGTGTATGGTTCTTCAGATATTGTAGCAGGTTTATTATTATTATTAATGCTGCTACCTTATATATATTATAAAGGAACTTTGTCTTTATATATAATAAAGGCCACCTTGACTGATAAAATACTGCAAAATTATGTATTTCATTTGGACCTGACTGTCACTTGATTTTAAAAGTTCATACTGTGTTAATAAACATCACAGCAATGCCCACACATTATTCCTTAGTTATTCACGAAATTAGCGTGATTGATCGTAAAGTCTACTTAAACATGTGGGAAGATGCTGACGTAGCTCCCACTTGGAATTGTTTTATCCTTTGTGCAAAATCAATAGTGGTACAGAGTGCCAAAACTTCATATTAACAACACAATGTTTCAGCATGTATGTAGAGTAGACCATCTGGCTTCTGATTGTAACCATATTAACAGCGCCATGCAGACATTCGCTCCATCATAGAAGAACGCATGTGCGCACCATGCGTGTTGAACGTCCTTTGGATGCTCAGACACTGCAGTCACAAAGCTCCTCACACATCTGGAAAAGTATGAAATGCAATTAAAATATAATTAAATATATTATATTTAGTGCTAGAACTGAAATCGGTAGCTTAACGCTCAATTCACACAGCAGTGTCGAGCGAATGTTCACAGTGCGCACATTCGGCAAATGGAAAAAACTGGGCGTGTCTGAGGTTATTGTGTGACATCCTCGTAAAGGAGCGAGTTGTCAGAGCTCTGGTTCTAAAGCCAGCAGCTGCAGCTGGCTGGGGGGTCTCTAGCCATCCCTAGTGCTGGTGACATTTCCAACTGGTTTTAATGTCTTTGACCGTACAGTAGCTCTGTTTACTGACAATCTATTCACCCAGGACTCTCTCACACTGTCTGTCTGTCTGTCTGTCTGTCTGTCTGTCTGTCTGTCTGTCTGTCTGTCTGTCTGTCTGTCTGTCTGTCTGTCTGTCTGTCTGTCTGTCTGTCTGTCTGTCTGTCTGTCTGCAGGAGAAATGCTCGTCATTTAGGGCAGGATGATGACCCTCTGACACAGTGTGTCAGGCAGGGAGGTAAGACAACCACATGTTCTTATCTGGTTCATCAGTGCCACTAATAATAAGATAAGATAAGATAAGTAGAGACTGAAGGGTATGTATTGATGCGCTGGGCTTTATTTAGGACCTGTCGGAGTAATGATCAGACAAACAGTACCTTTGATTATAATAAGGAAATAATACATCTATTATATTATATAATGTGCTCATTAACATTACAAAGATATAAAAATAACGAATGGTAAAATATGAAATAATAGAGGTAGGTAACACAAGGACATTTTGTCAAACTGTCTCTCTCTGCCTCTGTCTGTCTGTATGTCTCTTTACTCTCTCTCTCTCTCTCTCTCTCTCTCTCTCTCTCTCTCTCTCTCTCTCTCTCTCTCTCTCTCTCTCTCCTCTCTCTGTCTGTTCCAGCTGGTTTGCAGGTGGAGGCCGAGCAGAGGGTGATGATGGTTGCCGAGGGCAACAGCACCTACCTGGAGTGCCTGCCGCGATCCCGCCACGCAGCTGTCACCTGGTACAAACAGGCTGGAGAGAACAGTCCTGAGTTACACCAGGTACACACGCACCCACACGTGTGCCAAAATCCAGTCGAAATAGGTGTTCGAAGACTACAAATAATTTCCCCATCCATCCCATGTTACCCCCAGGTGGTGTCAGGTGAACAAGTGGTGGTGATTGAACGGGGCGTTCTGATTCGTCGGGCCGAGCTCGTCCATGGCGGCGTCTACCACTGCCAGCTGGAGGAGCACGGCTTCCATTGGACGGCTGTCACCGTCCACCTGTCTGTCTGGAGCGCCTCAGCCAATCGTGTGCCCACCTCCTGGTCCGGGTCGTCCACTCAGGGAACGGGAACCCAGCCATGGTACCAGGATGTGATGGCGCTCATTCACCCGGGAAACCTTGGCCAACACTGCCGGGCGCTAGGATACCGACCCCCACGCAAAAACCACAGGGAGGGTCAGAGGGGTGAGAGGCCCAACAAGCACGGTGGAGGCAGAGGAGGAGGTGGAGGAAGAGGAGGAGGAGGAGGAGGTGGAGGAAGAGGAGCTGGGAGGAAGAGCAGGAGCAAGCCACAGCAGAGGGCTCCGAGGAGCGCTTAAATGAAATGCAACGTGGAAAGAGCGTGTTTTCAATGACTGTTACACACAACGATCTACACCCACACACACCCCCACACACACACACACACACACACACACACACACACACACACACACACACACACACACACACACACACACACACACACACACTGTATATACCCCTACATTCAACACACATTAAGCAAGCAGAAAAATTGAGACAATACACACCTCCTTCGTTGGAGAAACATTGGGTAACTGTTGACTTTACAATGGCCTTATTCCTTTTTGTGTACTAACTTGAAAAGTACTACACAATATTCATGTGTAGTGTTGTACACAATTCTATACTGTAGTACGCAATGTGACAAAAATACACAATACAACTGTACTAATGAGTACTTCATGAAAACTACATAGTTTTGGAACCATGTTACAGAATATGTGTGGAAGTTTTCAGTACTTTTACCGAAATTAATGCACTGGAATAATGCCATGGTGAAGTGTTACCTATAGAAAGCTACATATTGTACAATACCTACAGTCTACACAAAAACTGAAAACATCTTTGTTTTCACAATGTCCGATAAAAGACATCGTGAGTAAAAAGACATTGGTAGAAGACTTTAGTTTGAATAGCATGTTGAATGAAGGATGCACACAGCATGTCCAAACCACAGTGTTTAAATGCCATTTTGTCGTGAAGTGGACTTCTGTGGGGCTGTTATGGATTGGGACGGTGTCTCACATCGTACAAAAGGTTTTGTTCCACTAAGTGTATGAACGATACTTCCTTTCCTCATCTGATTATTGTCAGTGACATTACACGAACATACCAACCTGCCACCTGCCACGACATTCAGGTGGCAGGAGTCACTGAGGAAGACGAAAACAGGACCGGATGGAAACAGATGATCCGCTGTGGCGACCCTGATGGGAATTAACGGAAAGAAGAGGAAGAAGACATACGAACATACCAAGCCGTTTACAAAATGTGTCATAAAGAAACCAAAAGGCTTGACATACTAAATCTAAATTAATTCAAAAATCCTAAATTCCAAATTCTTAAATGACTACAAATTACAAAATGTCTGCTGACATTAAAGTAACCCCCTTTATGGAATATGTTGATAGAGGTTATTAGTTATGATGATGATATTAATCAAAGTAGAAATTATTTCAAGAATGTCAATTATCTTTTCCAGAAGGTTTTGGTTGAATTTGAGCATTTATTGGCACATTTCCCCCTCTCAAACAGATATAAACTGCAGGCATGTTAAAACAAAAATGCTTCTAACACTTGCCATGCGAGTTGATCCAGAAAGGTGGGGTTTGACCAAAATATGACTCACCATAACCACTCGAGAAAGAGAGAGAGAGAAAGAGAGAGAGAGAGAGAGAGAGAGAGAGAGAGAGAGAGAGAGAGAGAGAGAGAGAGAGAGGATAAAAGGCATGGTAGGGGACTTTGATGTTGATGAGGTCACAAAATGGACTTGACAAGGCCATCTATTTTTGAGTGTTCGTTTGGGTGTAGTAGCAGTGTCCACATGTAGTAAAAATGTAAACCGTTCATTTGTGCCAGGCAAGTCTAGTTGATCTAAGAAAATGTTCTATGCTGCTGTGAGATAAAAGAAAAATGCAGATATCCCAAAACTAATCCTTTCATTAATTAGGAACGAAAACAAAGCTACACTTGACAATGATATTATTAGAGTTAATTCACGTTCATATTAATGTTTGGGAAAGCATTGCTAATACACAACAATATTGTGTAAGTTCTTAAGTAACACATGTGAATGCCTAATGAATAACTAATACACATTGTACTTACAGGGGTGTAACAACACAATGTACAGTAAATGCAAATAGAATATAATTACAGTATAATTTATTACTGTATATTGTACTACCATCTGTTGCATAAACAACAAGCTTGTTAGTTAATGCATAGGTTACTGTAAGGAGGCCATGCAAACTGTAGTGTTATTGTACCGTAACAGTTGTTGTACATTCGATGCCCATGTATTTCTGAGTTTAGAAAAATAGTTTTTACAGGTGTAATTGTTTCAAGAGTGTAAACATTACTTCCTGCTTAGAGGACCACATACCTGTAAACTTTTCTCTGAAGCAAGAGACATGAATAGAGCTCCCATAGAATATTTTAATTTGATATGGTAGGAAAGCAGCCTATGAAGTATAGCCCACCTAATGGATTTATTGAGTTATCTCAGTAAACTCAGTATAGTACATACTGGTTTCTCAAACCATAGTCCTGCGCCCAAAATGGAGCCACGGATTGACACATGACAAGAAATGAAAATATGAAATCCAAAGTCCCTCAACCTTTCTCATTTAATACCTCCAGCTGACAAAAGCTTTAGTACCCTTTCTCTCTGTACTGCAGGGTCCAGAAAATATACCTTTAGTGCAGAGAATCAGTGGAACCTGCTAGAACAGTGGTGTGACTGAACCACACCCAGAATGCTTACGGTGGCCTAATGTTTTGTGAGTCTACATATGGCATGAGTTATATTTCTACAATTTGGTGTGCCAGAACCTAAAATGTTTGACAATGGCTCATTTCAGTCTGTTTAGATTTAGAAAAGTGGCTGTATATTTTAAAGAATGGGTATTTATTAAACAGGCCCTACAGTATGTACAGAATACATATCTTCACAAGGATCTACTGTACAGTGCATTTGAACATACAAAACCGAGGTGACGTCAGAGATTCTAGACCTTCAGTTGAAAAAGGAACTTGGCTGTACATTGGGAGGGGAAACCTGCTGAAATGGACCTTGTGTACAGAAAAAACACTTTAATTTGAAGAATCTAGGACCTCTGAAAATGAAAAACACGAACTGCATCAATGGGACTCTGTGTTGCCAGGAATTGAGAGACTGTCAGTGTCATTACAAGGCGCTAAATTGTGATTTGTTCTACCAACATAACTTGTTCCGTCTCTATTTAACTTTCTTCTTAGTGCTATTTATTTGTTTAACTTGGAGCAGTGGCTTGTTGTTTGTGTGTGTGTGTGTGTGTGTGTGTGCGTGTGCACGTGTGCGTGTGTACGTGTGTGTGTATGACCATTTTTTCCTTCTTGGGGAGGTTAGCGTTAATGTTTGCATGTGTGTCTATACGTGCATGTGTTAGTGTGTGTATGTATTTGTGCATGTACGTACTGTAAATCTGTATGTATATCTGTTTGTTTGTATATACAGTACAGTACAGTCACAGTACAGTACTATGTGCGTGAGTGCGTGTGTGCGAGGGTGCAATTGCACTCTTCCACCCATGTCCAGCATGCATCTAGTGTGTGTGTGTGTGTGTGTGTGTGTGTGTGTGACATTACAGTGATCAGAGAGAAATAGAAATAAATGAAAGTTTAAAAGCCAAGCCAGCAAAGCTGCCAAATGTAGAACTAAGCAGCCGATCTAAAACACTTTTGATGATGTAGGAAAAATAAACCACCTCCCCTCAGAGCTCTGGGAGCCGAGCGGTAATAAGCCAAGAAAATTAAAATGTGGCTGGCCTGGTGGACCACATGAAAGAAGTAACCAATACTGAGCTTGGTCTGTGTGTGTGTGTGTGTGTGTGTGTGTGTGTGTGTGTGTGTGTGTGTGTGTGTGTGTGTGTGTGTGTGTGTGTGTGTGTGTGTGTGTGTGTGTGTGTGTGTGTGTGTGTGTGTGTGTGTGTGTGTGTGTGTGTGCGTGCGTGTGCGTGCAGTCTGTGCACGTATGCATTTATGTGTATGTTTCTATGCATGTTGTATGTAGAGCGAGTAAGTGAAAGCTGTAAAGTGTATTATTGTGTGCACACTTGAAAGTTGTGCACGTGCCAGATTGAATGACCTCTCAAATATGAAAAGTGTGTGTGCATGCGTATGCATGCATGCCCATGTGGGTATACGTGCATGTGGCATCCATGCCAGGCCAACCACCTCAAGTGTGGTGACTTTTTAAGAGGGGGGACATTTTAACGTTTTGTCCTTCCCTCAGTGACCTTGTACAGAACCTCTCCTCACTCATTAGATGTATTTCAGTCCCTCATGGTATATTTACTGCACTGTGCCAACACTCCTCTCATGTAATTTTCCAGAGCAACTTCTTTGCAGATGGGAATCAAAGTATCTATTGATCTCCTCTCATCGAAGGAGACATTCTTTTGTAAATATGTATAAAGGTCTGCTTTCAACGGAAGGTTTTGGGGGATTGTGTGGTTTGTTAAGACCGAATATCGGAAACATGTGCATACACATGCATGACCACATTACATACTGTACATAGAGAATGCCTTTACACGCGAGACTCCTTCTCACAAGCATGCTGCACACACACACACACACACACACACACACACACACACACACACACACACACACACACACACACACACACACACACACACACACACACACAGAGAGAGAGAGAGGGAGGGAGGAAGATGAGCACATACAGTACTGCCACACACACACACACACACACACACACACACACACACACACACACACACACACACACAGTGTAGTACAGTACTGTATGTGCACTCATACAAATCATATAATCATATCTGCAGGATTATGCTAGTAATTCCAGCTATATTACAGTTCATACACACAATCCATCAACGTCTTCATTCTAAAACAGCATAACAAGCATACAATAGCAAACATACATCTCGCATGCCAGTGGAACCACATACATTCCCATGGAATAACATACTATAGAATCTCAATCAGAGAAACAGGATCATATTAAGACTATGAGCAGAACAGACAAAACCACACATTAAAAGGATATCAAAATACTGCAATACCGTGTTTTGTTGGCAGCGATGCATGGAAATGACCTCCATCTGGGCACTCTGTGGGCCAGTCGTTCAAGGTACATACCACATTCTATGCATTTCCAGTCATTGGTACAAATCCCATTTGTGTCTTACTGTATGTTATGTCCTCTCTCTCTCTTTCAACCTTCTTTCTTATTTCCCCATAATATTTGATTCTTTCATTCAAGGTGCACAAAAAAGTATAAATCTTACAGGATAGGATATTGTTATCCAAAAATACAAATAATACACAGTCATCAAACAGTGCTTATATCATACAGGGAATGAATGAACTGTAGGCTACTGTATGTAGTAGTGTATTGTGAGTGTATACCAATAATATCTATAGCCTGTATATCTATACGTGATGTATGATCAGTGATACACATGTACAGTATCATACTGTACACGATGACAGTGCAATGACCAATGATGGAACTGATAAACCAGTAAAGCCATTAAAAATCTAAAACAAATTGGATTAGTTATTGTGGTGGTCTATCTAACTAATAATACATCAAGCACATAATAGCATTGTCACAGGTTCAACTCCAGAGATTGGAGTTGCATGTTAACATCATATAGATTCCATTCTCTGCACACAATCCACTCTAAACAAATTATCTAAAAATAAGACTGCTATAAAGGTTTTGAGAGTGTTTCGTATCTGCAGCTCTCTGGTCACAAATCCTGCTTCACTTAGCTACAACTGGGAATATCTGTCTCTTTCAAACCTTGTATCTAAAAGTGCAACAATTGGAAGTAGCCTCTTCTACTTCATAGAACTACAGTATGTTGTTAGATTAATCTTTGATTAATAGCCAAATGTTTTCCTACAATAGTCAAATAATTGCCTACTGAATGGAAGGGTATTTGTTGTATGATGAAATTAGCCAAATGACAATCAGAAGTATTTAACATTGGCCCGCCACACTCTTTCCATTAAAAACATTTATAAGCCAAAGAGTTGAGGCAATGACATGTATCAGACACCAAACAACTTGAAAAAAACAAACCAGACAATGAGTCGGGGAAAAGACAATAAGGCTTATACGTTCAAGCAGGCATGCATTAGATATGCATTAGCTAGACATTAGCTCATTCAGCCTTTGGTTAGGAACTATGGGGGCCCTGCTGAGTTCAATGCCATAAGTCTTTCTGGATCGATGGCTCTGGTTTAGATGTTTGACACAAAAAAGAAGTGTGCGCAAATAGGATATAACAAGGCTAGAGTCCCCACAGAGAGAGGGGGGAGAGAGAGAATGAGAGAGTGAGGCAGAGGAGGGGAGGGAAAGACAGGGGTAGACAGAACGAGATACAGTAAATAAAAATCTAATCAAGGGCACGGCAACTCCATTATGGATCTCGGACTTGATGTGGCCAGCCGGTGATGTCAGTCGTCTATGACGTATCTGTGACATACTGTATGACTGCAAATTTGGTTTCAAGGTTTCAACCCGATTCCGAGGCCCATTGAACTTCCATTATAAAATTAAAGTAAAATACTTAAAAGAAATGTAAAACCTATGTGAAAAAAGTACTACGGCAACCTACTGGCAATGTGCACAAGACATTTGGCACTGATCGGTCCAGCAATTTGCGAGATTAGCTCCAGACAACAATCACACACAGGCCGACCCTCTTATTGACAGTTAACCTCTAGAGCCATGGTGGAAAAACAGGGGACAGCAAAGAAGGCTGCTTATGGAGGCTCATAAGTTCAAGCAGATGGATATATGTTACTGTAGCTAGACATTAGTTTGGTCAGTATTCAGTTTAGGAGCTATTGGGGCCCTGCTGAGTTCAATGTCATATATCTTAATGACTGATGGCTCTCGTTTATATGCTTGACACAAAATAATAAGTGGGAACAAACAACGTAAAGTATGATGAGGATCCCCGCCGCGAGGGCATCAGGGGGTGAGAGAAAGGAAGAGAGGGAGGAAAGGGGCCGGTGGGAGAGAGGGAGGGAAAGTGGAGGAGAGAGAATGAAAGAGAGAGGAAAAGAGAGAGGGAAGCGGAGGGGTGGTTGGGTAGCCATGATTTATCGGTGGATATGGATCCAGACCAGCTCTTTTTTCAAGTGGTTGATGGTGTGGTTTTTAATCCCTGTCAACTCTCTTCCTCTCATGCAGAGTTTGTCATTTCTAACCACACTCAAAGGCTCAGGGAGCCACAGACACTGGCCTGGCTTCCAATCAAACAGGGTCAAATGAGTCTTAGTCATTAATTCATATAATTATATCCTTCCAGTCACTTTATCATCAATTCCAATTCCCAACAAGCTCTTCAAGCTAAAAACGAAAAACAACGCTTACCCCCTATTGTACTACAACGTACTCTAACCTGCACTGGCTGAGCTTGCATTGGACCAAATGATACACAATGAACTATTGTTATATTCAGAACACATGAAGCCATTTAGAGCAGTCGTTAGTGAAAGGGTAAACTGAGGCTTGATCATTTATTTAAAATCACACATCTAGTCAGTTCACCATCAATCAGTGGTTCCTACTAACCACTAAACCCTGGTGTCTCTGTTTTGGGCATGTCTCATTATAGGCGAACGTTTTAGTGTGTGACACTGTCTTATGTTGAACCATAGAATAGGGCTTAAGTGTTTAAATTGGGGACAACTTCTACTGGTACCAGGTACTAGGTAGTTCATTACACACACTTGGGATCCCATGTCTCACTTGTCCTCACACAACCAGAAGGATGCCAGGGGAATGCAACTACAGTGTAGCTTCCCGCGGTTGCATAAAAGACCAGCAGCACCAGGGATCCCCAGGGACCAGGCATGGCAGCCACAAGTGCAAACCATTTCCAACAAGCTTTTCAAGCTAATCAAAGAGGAAAGGAGTACTACCGACTGATTCCCCCCGATTGAAACAGACACAGCTGTTAATCTCAACTGCCAACACCCCCCTACTACACACCTGAACCTCGTTGTGGTTTGGAATGGGACTGGATGAGATAATCACACCCCATCTTTCTAATGAGCTGTTTTCATGGAGAAGCTCAGAAATGAGACTGAGATAATTGTGATGTCACCAGGGAAGCTCATTAAGTCTTATTATGTTCTGCCCCAAAGCCAAACTTATGTGAATTGTTTATGTAACTTGTTGCCAATAGAGATGATTTAGTTGGGCTCAAATAAACATAGCCGATACTACGTGCATGCACACACTGTGTGTGTGTGTGTGTGTGTGTGTGTGTGTGTGTGTGTGTGTGTGTGTGTGTGTGTGTGTGTGTGTGTGTGTGTGTGTGTGTGTGTTCTGTATAATAAATCAGTTCTAAACCGGAGCCCAGCAATGTGCGAGCAGTTTTTTTTTACTGTACTGCTTAATTAGCACCTGCCTTGTTTGGTATTGGATGTGCGTGTTACCTTCTTCTAGTTGTATCCTCATGTGTTCTCTAGGCTAAACCAGTTTCACACAAGATATTTTGCATCAACTGTGGCGTCAGAGCCTTGCTGCATGACCCACTTTTTCAGATTAAATTGATGCAAATCAGTGATTTAAGTGTCAGATAAATAAACACATCATAAAATCGAGCTTTGCTTTGTATTGTAAACATGTCTATTTATTTTGAGACAATAATAGTGAAACAAATTGCTTTTTGTCTGATGGGTTACCTCATTTTAGCCGCGGCACAGCCCTGCAGGCATTCTGGTACTGTAAGCCTGACAAAGACAAGAAGATGATTGTGTGTAACTTAGTTACGTAGTTGTGTATAGCCCCTTGGTGTAGGCATGCAGTATGATGTACTGTACAGTCACGCCATAGTTAGTTCAAAGAACCCCATTCTTCACCACTTGAATATGGATCATTTTCAGGTGTTGGATTAGATTCTAAATTCATGGTCACATAGAACTGGAGAGGGTGTGGTTCCAGTCTTCCATGCACAAAATACAGCAGGTCAGCTGACCATTGGAGAGTCTTATTCAATCTTACATCTTCATGTCATCTTCAAGTTCTTCTGACTATTTATATGCTATATTATTTTATTCATGATGGTTGTGTTTTAAAGAGTAGCCTACAGCCCAGTGAGCCCACACAGCAATGCACCTGTTCAAAATACATTTAAAAGGGCCAAAATGCACCTTTCCACCTAGTTGCCAAAAAGTGTTGCAGCTCCTATATATATTATACGTGTGTATCCCCGAAATGACTGGTGTCACAGGTTTTGTTGCAATTTGTAGCATTTGTAGAAATATTGGACCTTAAATGTAATTAAAAATGATAATATGAGACCAAAATGTATGTATCCCCTCGTTTATAAAATAAATGTAATATAAAATACAAAATAAATACATACTAAAAAGGTGCCCAGAAATAAATACCAAGTGCCCACTGTTCCTGTTACCAGAGTTGACGCATGGTTTGACAGCGTGAGAATAAATAGGATGTGGCGTGAGTGCGTGTGAAGCGCTTCATTTCCGTGTGTCTGACGCTCATTGCGTGAGAGACTGTTGTGAATGTGTGGGTCATCATGTGAGAGTTGTGTGGGTCATGTCAGGTCAGCACAGGAAAACACTGTTCAAGTATCAAACCGAGGGCAGGAGAAGTGTGCGGGAGACGGTGTTTGTCGCCCTCTGAAGGGAAGAGAGAGAACTACAGGAGCATAGAGCTATTCTGTCGGACGTTCCCTGTATTTTTCCGGGCGCACCCGGTGAAAGCCGGAATTACACTCAATGTAAAGAGGAAGTTAACGAGGGGAGGGGATGGCGTTCGGCCACAGACGGGATTAAAACACATATTTATTGAAACATATGGACTAATACATTGCACAAAGACTACGAAGCGTGACTTAATATTTGGGGCAACCGGGTAAGCACCTTATATTCTGCATTTGTAGATGTTTGGAGAAATACGAGATTTACTGGTGAAAGTGCAGAACGCACTGGGGGGTGCTATAGCCAAGACTATCGTAGATATGCAAATATCAAAATCAATGATAGTCTTGATCCAAAGATATACGTGTTTCAGTGCAAGCTATAATTCACAACATGCTAATTAAAAATATGTTAGGTTAGTGTGTTCTTTTAATAAAACATATTCAGGTTATATTATATTCAAATGGTTGGATTTGCCAAGTGGAACTACTGTCTAAAGAGCTATTTCCGGGGAAAGATTTTCAGAACGGACCAGGTTGTTGCCATTATTTCCAGGATAGATAAACTGTGCTGGTGAGTATTTTCTTTATTACATGAAACATGACCATATCTGTCACTATTGCAATGCACGGACAAAGGGTAGCATAAATCTCACCATGATAATTGTCATTTTGTGTAATATTGTCATACAAAATGGAAGCAAACTGTAAAAAACCTTTGTATTTCGAGGCCTGGGCAGCTAACTTGTTTTACGCTAACATCAAATCAACATAGATCCCATAGTCCGGAGGAACCACCGGATTTACGCGTTGTGATTGGCTATTTGGTTGCAGTGGTGGAAAGTAACTAAGTACATTTACTCAAGTGCTGTACTTAAGTCCAATTTTGAGGTATTTGAACTCTACTTGAGTATTTCCAATTTCCAATACGTTTACTTACTATTTTTTTATTTACTCCACTACAATTATTTGAAAAATAATTATTACAAAAATGGATTATTATAAAACATACTATACCACTTCAGGCAGCCCTATACATGTTGGCCATTTGAAAATAGCCGATCTACAAGCTCACAATGTGTTGCATCGAGCTTGTAGATCTGCTATTTTCAAAAGATTTGTATACATATTTTACATTAAAAACGTGTGAAATCTTACCTTCTCCATAATGAGTACTTTCTACTTTTGGTACTTAAAGTACCTTTTTATACCAATACTTTTGTACTTTTACTCAAGTAAATGTTGAATTCCGGACTTTTACTTGTAACAGTATTTCTACATTGCAGTATTGATACTTTAACTTTAGTAATGCAATTTGAGTACTTTTTCCACCACTGCATTTATTTAATATCTTGGAGGTCGCTATTTTAAAGCATCTGCCAATCAGTGCGAACATCCCTCTAGGCTATGGAATGGTGTTGATATAGCTAGTAGCGACTAAAGAAGCTTATACTTAGTTTCGCTCGGGTGTCGCGCACCGAGAATAGCTGATGTCCAAGCTCACAACATGTTGAAGTGCGAACGCGTTGTGAGCTTATAGATCTGCTATATTCGGGCGCGCGACACCGACGCCCAACTAAGTATAAATCACCCCTAATGACAGGAGTAATTCAACTTCCCTTTTCTCGTTAGTACGAAGCTATATCCATATATCTGTTTTATGATCATTTGACAGCTGTTTAAACGTCTGTATTGTGAACAGTTAGTGTTTGGCTAATATGGATGATTGCTGTTCTAGCTGTAGCTGCAGCTAAGAGACAGACCCTGTAGCTGTTACTGTTGGTACATCTGTCATGTCATAATGACAGTCGTCCAGGAAATAACATGGCTGTTATTCAGAGCAGTAATAGATTCATCATTGAGCAACTCATTCATCAAGGAAATGACATGCCTTCTGCCTGACAACATGAGGAATTAACCACTTAAACCCCATATGGGTAACCGGAGTCCCTCAGAGCTCAATACTAGTGTCTATTCTGTTTTCTTGCTTGCTTTGTGGCCTTGTCGATCTGCTATTTTCTGCGAAAGCTTTCCCCACAGTACGGATGCTGGGGTTTAAGTGGTTATGGGTGATTTCTATTCTATTGACTTGTAACTCTTCAAACTGGAGCAGTTTCAGTGTTTTACAAATGGAAATTGTAAAGTGTGTGCATGACATGCCTTCTGTGCTGAAGAGACGAAGCAAGGATAGGCCCGTTACATCACTGTAACCTGATAATGAAAACTGTATTAATCATGTGTTGCATACCCTATGGACCCTTTGGTTCCCTGTTTCGGCTTATCCTGAATGGTTCCATTGAATAATTCCTAATCTGATGAAGACTTGTTAGCAGAGGTTTGTAGAGATCAGATTATTGCTGAAAACAGGACACAAATCTATGGTAACAGATGTTAAAATGTTTCAGTATAGTTCACCTTTGTCATTGAGTAGCCATTCCTGTTCTGAAAAGAAAAGCACCTTTGCAAATGAAGGCATTTGCAATTTCCATCAATACAATAGTGCATAGTTCTGTATTCAAGAACCACCTAAAACCTAAATACTGTGTGAGACAAGTCATGGCTCATAGCTCTGGGTATTTAGAAAACTCTGTGAGACATTAATAACACGGTGTGAGCCGCTCGAAATTTCAAGATGTGTGTCCCAATTCCAAAAGACATCCGTGAGCTGAACAATCTGTCTTTCAGGGGTTGTCACACAGTATAAATTAGGCTTAAAACGAGACAAAGTCGAGACCGAGACCAAGGCAGAGTCAAACCAAGATCAGAAGAATAAGGCAATCTTTTGGTTTGAAACACTGCAATTACCTTTACTGACCTTGAAAATGATCAGAATTGGGTATACGGCAGAAGAGTGTCAAACACTTTACTATTGCTAGTACAGACAATGAGAAAATTATGCCTACTACATAAGTAATTATTATATATTCAAAATAATGTGTAGTTAAATTCCACCACTGTAGTTTAGAATTTAGGCCTTTTGCAGACACTCTTATCCAGAGAAACGTACAAGTGCGAGATCAGAGTAAATGGCATGAACACTTGTCAACGGGTTAAATGGTCACATACATACAGTGTAAAGAAAACAATGTAGTGCTTCAAAGAAACTAGGATACCAGCCTGGTATCCTAGTTTCTTTGAAGCACTACATTGTTTTCCAAATACAAAACATACTGTATGTAAAAACGTAACCATCGTATCTGCATAGTAAAACTAGCATTTATCAAAGTAGGTGACAAGAAGGCATACAACAAGTAAAAATGAGTGCTTTAATCCTAATTAAAGCACTCTGTGTAAGTGCTGTGTAAGTAAAGAATTATAATCAAAGTAGAATAACACATACGATTTGGCTTGGGTGATTGTTCGTTCATACAATTATACACACGTTTTATTAAAGTTTTAAGTATTTGTTATTGTTGTTGATCAATGACATTCTTCTCCAGTGCTCCCTGTAGCAGGTGGAGGGATGAGTCTCTCCCCTGTGATAGGCACAGAGGTGCCGGAAGCAGCCTATGGGGTCTTGACAGCTATTTCTTCAGAACCCTGTAGTGAGAATGGCCCACACACCCATGTCCCAGGCTCATTTAAATATGGAGGGAGCAGAGTGCACTGTCCTGGACAGGGATCAGAGGACGGATCCCAGGGAGAGACTGAGAACCACGTGGATGTGGAGACAAGAGTTTGTGACGGGGAGGGATGCTTAGATTCAGAAATAGACAGTTCCATGACTCGCGATTTGGACGCTCAACCACACACAACGTTATTACCTTCACCACATGCGCTTGACCCCTCCGTTCCCAGACTTCCCACAGCCACGTGCACTGGAGGCACAGAAATAGGCCCCAAAGACACAGAGATTCCCCCAGAGGCCACTCGTTCTGGTGAGTCCCCGGGCGCAGCTCCACGTGGGGACTCACCCCAGCACACAGAATCCAAAGTCTTGCCTCCACGAGCAGACCCTGTCAGTGCAGACAGACAGCAGACAGACACAGAGACTGTAGAGGTTAGCACCAGAGAAGAGATGGATGGAGACGGAGAGAAGGAGAAACAAGATGAGGAAGATGACGAGAAGAGAGAGAAACAGAGATGGAAGCAACATGATGCAGGAAGCCCAGAGGATGAGGTGAGACCAGTTTTTGTTTGAATTAAAACAATTGTATCTATTTAAAAACGTGTAAATAAGTATTCCAATTGACAGCATTGTCCTTCAAAATAAAAATACAATTGGGGATTTTTGAAATCCAATCCACTTCCTTGACTGAGCATTGAGCAAATAAGAAATTTGAACGTGAACCCTGGTGGACTGTACACTGGATCATTTTATGGCCTATTAGTGTGTTTAGGATGTAGGCCTTATGCCTTTATTTGTCTGAGGGACACTGCAGTGATTTAGAAGCAATTACTAACCTCTTCTCCCTCTCTTCTCCTCTTTAGCCCTCATCTCACTACTCCTCCTCGGCCCCTTGTCCCAGCACCAGCTGCGCTTCCTCTCCCCCTCCTGGTCTCCTCCCGGCAGACAACATTGCCTGTCCTCCCCATGTCATGGCCCAGGTCCGCGTCCGCAATGTACCTGAGAGAGACCGCATCGTCCGGGGCATGCAGGACAGCAAGAGCCTGGATGAGATCAGCCAAGCCTGTGGAGGTATGTCATATACCCAGCTTTTATGTGCCCTCTGTGAGGGGCATGATAAAAGGACAAAGATGGTGATAACTGATATCAGCCCTTGGGCTGATAACTGTTATCAGCTGTTATCGGCTTGATACGGCAGTAGATGACCATCAATGCAAGATAAAGTACCACAACCCACCAAAAAGTCATCCTGAGAGACCTTGCTGATGCTGCGGAAAGAACTCAGCATATCAAACGTAGCCAACATGGTTGCTGCATTGATTAAACGCTATTCTATCGTCTTTGTGACTAAATAACACTATGGATATGTGATACACAAATTATTGCCTGGGCATTCGTCGTTGCCCGAGGTTATCCAACCGACGGTGAAAAGCCCTAGGGCTGATACAGCTAGCTGACCAATCAGCACAAGTTAAAGTGCCAACGCATGCTGAACTGTCGCCGTGAGCAACCTTGCTGTGGAAGTAACTCAACATGTTAAACAATCAAATTGGCTGACAACACTATTTTGGATGCTGTGGCAGAATCCATGGCTGAGAGGAGACACTTGAGTTTGGGCGCAAAGGAACCACAACACAGAGCAGTAAATGGTGACCTTCAATGGTTGAAGGCTGTGCCGCTGTGTACCAACAAGGAACGGCAAAGCCTGCCAGCAGCCCTTGTGTTCTCAGCCAACTCCCCCACACTGTTTTCTTTGTTTGTTTTTTTGTTCAATGTTTACAGAAATGTTAATCTATTTATTGAATGAAAGTGTTGATGAAATACTATTTTCTCATTGTCATGGTGAATAAATAAATCTATGGGTATGTGCTACTATGGGTATGGTTGGATAATCTTTGGCAATGATGAACGTCCGAATGATAATATATATGAAATTGTACTAGGCTTGGGCCAATATTTGATAATACACCCCACTAACAATGACATTGAGTTCCTGCCAAAACATCGCAGACTGCATCGAAATAACATTTTGGACATTGCCCAAGCCTTATTTGTACATGTATTGTTGCCATTCGATACCTGACTCACAGGTTCCATTACGGATTCTGGGGTGTAAGCACATAATTTAGCAAACTTTTTGTTTTGTTTTAACATTTTGAATGCAAACAGGTGGTTTGGGGTCCCGGGGAGGAGGCAGAGGGGGTCAGTCGGAGGGCCGCAGGGCTACGATCTCCTCGGCTCTAGAGCTGGAGGGTACAGTTAGCCATGATGGAGATCTGACCCACTTCGTCGCCAAGAACCTGGAACTGAAGATTAAGATGAGCTCCAAACCTAGCCTGGACTGTAGTGACTGTGAGTACAGGGGGAGACGCTTTATTTCTGTGGGGTTGATTGTTTGATATATGTTTTTTATGGTCATATCAACATAGGTCCTCCTAACCAGGACCCAGACCACACGTATTCTAATTATATGATCTGCACCCTAACCATTGTCTTTGGGAGCCCCCCTTCCTCCACATTGCTAATATTTGATTGAATTTACATGAATTAGCCTTTACTCTAGCTATGTTACTCACTTAGTTGTTTTGGTACATTGACTTTTAGTTTTAACTTTCCACACTTTGAAAAACTTCATGTCATAACTTTTGAAAAAAGCACGACACAAAGTAGGTTTATCATTATTGCTTGTCCTTAATGTGGAAATGTGATGAATGTAGCTCCTGGATTGTAGTCGATTAGACTCACAGAAATGGATCCGAGACAGAAACTCTGCAATCTATCCACTGTCAGCTGTAATAGCATTTATTGACCAGCAAGTAGAGAATTGGCTAGCTTAGCACATTGCTATAATGTTCATATTGGAGAGTTTAAAACCTCTTTAAGCTGCAATCTGGAACTTTTTTTCTTCAATATAACGAGCACATATGCAGTGGTTGGAGGTTGTCTCCCCACTCTTCTTCTTCCCTTTTCCATTTTTTTGCCATTTCTCAAGGTTCAATGTGTTGTATTTCGATAGTGACAGTAAGAGAGAGACAGGATGGGTGGAAAGAGAGCAGGGGAATTACATAGCAAATAGTCTAACCCTCCAGGAGTCGAACCGGAGACACCTAAGAAGACCTTTTGCGCTCATGTGGTATGCGCCCAACCACTCGGCCATCGGGTCGCCCGTCTCCTTACTCTTCTATTCTCTTCTTGCACAATGTAGTGTGACGTACTTTCGCCATAGCGAGTTCAAGGGAGTCTGTATTGCAATACAGTACAGATGCTGTATATTTTTTATTTACTGCAGTTTATATAAATGATTTCCCCACTGCATTGTTGGCAAAAACTATTGTTAAATAGTTGTTGTTTTTATTCTCACCCCCAAACATAAATAATGTTATTTTAAGTGGTTATTGCAGGCTTCTGCAATAAGCAGCAGCACTGTCCCTGTCCCCTGTCTGCTGGCTCCGCATAGATTACGCTAGGAAGGATGACTCAGGGTCTGTATTTAGAGCAGGGAAGCAGAAATGGTGCTCATCTGAGCACTTTATTACCATAATACTATATGGCCATTTTGGAAAAATACTACTTTATTTTAATCCCTCTCTTTTGTGCTTGTGTTTGTGTATGTGCATGTGTCTGTATTTCTGTTACACCCTCTGTGCCTTTTTCAATGTGTCTACAATTTTTCTATATTACTGTGTGTGTGTGTCCAGCGGACTGCTCAGGCCCCATCCATCGGAGCCGGGGATCGGCACGGCGACCAGCGGACATCCCGCCCATCGACCCCGCCGTCCTGTTAGACCTCGAGAGACACACCCAGGAAGTTGCACACAGCGTGGAGATGATGATGCGTAGTCTCAACGGAACCATCCAAAATGTATGTTAGAATGAACATGCACTTCTCACAAACACACATTCTGCACAGTACACACACACTGAATACCTCACAAGCACTCACAAATACACGGACGCGTCTCACCCTTATTGTGTTTGTCTGTGTTCTTCCAGATGACGGCTCTCAGTGTGGGCTACATTCAGACCTATAGAGACTCAGTAGATGGTCTGGGAGAGGCTGTGGACATGAGCATAAAGGTCAGCGTGTGTGTGTGTGTGTGTGTGTGTTGTGTGTGTGTGTGTGTGTGTGTGAGTGTGTGTGCCCACGCCTATATTTTACTATAGAAGCAAAGAGGACCACAAACTAAATATTTGTATAGAACCTTTCATACAAAAATACAGCCCAAAGTGCTTCACACAATAGCTAATTATTAAATGAATGAATGATAAAATCATTAAAAAGTTCTGAAATAGCAATTTGCAAATAACTAAGGTGACCTTCACATCACTAGTTCACATTTACAGGTGTATTTGCTGTAGAGTTCTCAAATTCTGCCCGAAACGAACCAACCCGACGTTTTCGGGCCGGGCCGAAAATGTATGCTAATTAGTGGGACAGGGCCAAGCCTCAGTTTATTTATTTCGTTTTTTTTCTTCATGTTTTCTGGCCTAACATTATGGTAATTGTTCGGGCCGGCCCAGTTATGTCCCAGTTAAGGCCACGCCTTAATTCTCAGGCCCGTTGAGAACTCTAATTTGCTCTGTCATCATGTCTCTGTTTCTTCACCATCCTCTTGTCTCTGTAGGGAATGTACACACTAATGGCTCGCTGTGAGGAGCTGGATCGCTCCATGCAGCCAATACACACCCTGGCTGCACAGATACGAGATATCAAACGCACCCTGGATGCCCTGGAAGCCATCTGCAAGTAACCCCTCTCCTCCTACCATGAACCCAGCTGGAGCTTGTACACATCCCAGCTGCAAAGATTCAACATCAAGCGCATCCTGAGTGTACCCCCCCACCCCTTCCTGAGGTAGCACACACTGACAACATTGAGAACAACAATAAAGCACACCCTGGAGGCCGCAAATAACTCCACCTCTTCAATGGCCTCCTGGTGACAAGATACTAAGCGCACATTGGATAGCAACCAATTCAGACGCTTCACTGCTGACTATTGACCTCTGGAATCACTGCTACTAATCACACTGTTGGATGATTGGCACTCATTGTGCCCTCGTCCCCACATCCAACCAATAGCCGTTGAAGATGACTATACTTATGTTGTTAATCTTATAAGAGGAGCACTTGATTTGTTGCTGCGGATTGTCTTAAAAAAAAAACATAATATGTGCTCTAATGTATGTGCTCAGACGCAACTTTTGGGAGACACTTGTTCAAGTGTCCTAAACACAAAGGGCAGTGACAATGGGTACAACGATGCACACACACACACACACACACACACACACACACACACACACACACACACACACACACACACACACACACACACACACACACACACACACACACACACACACACACACACAATCACACACACACACACACACATACACACACACATACACAGAGTTGGGGTAAAAGAAAAAAGAGTAGAGGGTGCCCTGTTTCCCCCTGTTTACAGCCTAAGGAGACTGCTAACTGACTGTACGCTATTCTCCGTCCAGCCAGCTTGGTTCAGATTGCACTAACCCCTGCTGCCCACACAGGGGAGATATTTCTCCCTCTTTGCCTATGTGGAGGGCTGTATGAAGTGGAAGAGGAAATGTGGTTTAAGTATGTTAGTTTTTAACTCCATGTGATCCACAATGTTCATCTGTATTTTTAGTTTTGTTTATCTTTGATTTATCTCAGGAGAGGCTTGCTGAGAACCACTCTGTATGTCAGCTTACATTCTGTATTTCAGCATACTCCTCAGCAAACTTGTTTCACACTCGTACAGGTTCACTCCTGGGAGCTGTCCATAATGCCAAAGTCTTGAGACCTGACTCATGGACACTCCGCTACTAATCCTGATGGTCTGACATTAAGGCTAACACCACCAACACTCATGTTTTTAAAAAGGTCACGTCTCTCTCCTCCCTGTCTGTTTTTAAAGGTACAGCAGTAACGCAGTAAAATCCTCAGTTTTAAAGCTGCAATCCGTGTAACACCTGATATTTGAACCTGCGTCTCCTGTGTGGGACAAAAACATCCAGACCAAACATCCACCACTCAAAAGGGACTAATTGAACACTCAGGATTTTACTGTGCAGCTGTTTTATGTAAGTGTAGGCATCGGCTTGGCCAGGCGTTCAATGAACGCAATTGGGCATTTTTGTCGCAGGGAAGCCGAATGCGAGGGCAATCTTTGTCGCTGCACTAGAGACAACTACAGCTTGGTCACAGCGCCTGCCAATAGGGGTGTTGAACTGTGAGGAATAGGGTGTTCTGCCGCACGTGCTACGTCCTCCTGCTGAACCTCCTCACTGGCAGTTGAATCGGAGGAGGCATGTGGTTTCAGTACCATCCCTAGTACCATGCAGACCAACCAGTAGGGGTCAGCAGTGACGAGACTACGTTTGTGGGGAAGAATCGGAAACTGGCATAATGACTAAACTGGGAGAAATGGGGAAAAATTGGAAGGGGGAAAAACAGCAGTGGACATTTGAAAAGCCTCAAATGCTTTTGATTTCACTCCTCAAAAGTTTTAAGTGATAACTAATCCATGTTTCCCATGCTCATAAGTGAGTTCTGGTTATGAATATATGTGAGTGGGTCACTGACAAGGTTTGAGATCGGCTCTGTTTCCACTCAAAACATAATTGAAATATAATATGACTTTTAAAATTAATTTATGAACCACTTTAACCCTATATACTTAATCGTACAACAAATCAATAAAATAGCCGACCTACAAGGTCACAACACGTTGCGGTGCTTGTAGATCTGTTATATTCGGTATTTCTGAACATTTTTTAAATAAAAGAAAACTTGTGAAAATGTTTGAACATTTGCCCCAAATAAATAGTAATGCCGGGGTTAATATGTTTAAATGGCCATACCAGTTGCGTGGCATGATTAGCCCATTGACTACAACTCACGGTATAGTTGACATACTGTCGACCATTTTTCATAGCATACTGCTATGGATTCTGTTCATTTCAGTACAATATGAAAACCAACTTGTAGAGACATGAAACTTTCTTGAGAATCCTACACACAACATTTTGTCTTTTTGTTTTTGGTCAATATAATATTACCATTGTATTGTAAGTGCATTTTAAAGTGCAGATTAATTTGAAAAGTCTAGTTGAAAATGGTCCTTGACAAAAGATTGATTTACAAACTAAATTCAAATGTCCATGACTTCTTAACTGTGCAGAGAAGTTTTGCCAACATTGACTCATTTAGTCTGTTAAGCACAGTAACTTTTTAATAGACAATGAAATGTATTGATGCCATTTTTCAAGATTAAATAATTTATTGTCAAAACAACTTTACAGTTGATTTGGAATTTGTTTTGGTGCTCAGAGATAACAGCAGTACAATATATAACCACACAATGCATAATACACGCAGTGTGGTCCTTGAATTAATTAAAAGTTTAAAGCCATTATAAAAGTCCCAGTTTTTACTGCATGTCTCCTGAGCTAGTGCTGCACTTCGGGTCCATTGTGTTTTTAAGAACGTCTCTTGTGTGTGTGTGGGGTTCAACTGTCAGTGAAGCGAAGTTGATATACATTTTGTTGCCATTTGTTTTTTAAATATGCTTCTTTGAATCTCCTCTATGACAAGCAGAAATAATTGCCTCCTGGATAGATGCAGGACAAATGCATGAAGGCATTTTAAATGGTCACCGTGTTTATGCTCAATTAGTTCCTGATTTGCCTGTATTTAAGCATAATGGCCCCAGCCCTTGCACTTGTTAAAGTGCTATTTAAAAGACCCATCACAGACCCAGTGTACAGCGATTGGCTATTTTTGGCGAGTGACACTATCATACAACAACAAAAATTAATCAGGCTTAAGGCAGCCACTGAAAACGCTGAGCAACATTGTCCATGATTTACCTCAGTACAGAAACACTGAACATGATACAACTGAAGAAGACGGCCATTAACAGACAGACCTGACACTGCCACAGAAAATACTTGTGGAACACCTGCAATGGGAGAGACACTATTGTATACCCCCCACCCCCCTTCCCAAATTGGAAAAACACGATTAGCAAATTTGAGTATGTAATGCTCCAAGCACTCTGATAAGGTTCTGATCAGGTATCTGATAGCATATAGATACAAGATAACCTGGACTTAGCATTGCATTTACAAACCAAAAGCCATTCGCTCTCATGGAGAGCTTAGTAGTACTAGATCTCAGTACATGTACTAGAATTTAGTACTAGTACGTGTGTGCATATGCTAATGGCTTGGCAATATGAATGTTTTGGCACAGTGAGTGTTTTGGTCGCAGTGTGGTATAATTTGTTGTTGGGTCAAAAAACTCCTATCTTATACTTGAATTGAATATTGAATTTAAATGTTTTCGGGAGGTAGGTGTTGGTTTTTCATCTGACAACAGTATCAGGCGTGACATCAGTAACGCCTGATACTGGACAATTTCTACTTGAGCTTAAATCCCCCAGACTCAGAACTCCTAAAACACAGCCCATTGGCCTCTGTTCTAGGCTCTGTCCTACCGACAGTACCATTTGTGGATTTAAACTAAAGTGACATTTCCTAATCTCTGTTGGAACTGAAAATAGGTCACCAGCTTCTTTATGGTGTATCCTTGGCTTGCATGAAGAAATCTACCACAATAATTGCAATGTATGTCTGGTTTCCAAGACAAAACAAGACTATGTTAAATGCCGGACTCCTTTCAAAAAGGCTCTGGATATCCAGCTGATCCACAGCCCCTTACAGTAGACAGAGCCTGGGCATTAACCTTGATTGAAATGGTGATGCTTGTTTTTAGCTGCTATGAAAGGCCCAGCTTTCCTTGTTGAAGTCAGCTTAAGCAATGTTCATAGAAGTGAGTTATAAAGCTATCACAGCAGTGTGCGTTTGAAATGCCCTAAACCGTCTGTGTTCTTCAGCAACTGTCTTTTCTGTTGTCATTACTAATTATAAAAGGCTATTTGCTTATTGGTGTGCAAACAAATTTGGGGTTGCATTTGAATTCTGTCTTTCAAACACTTTATCCTTGGATTTAGTAGTAGAAGTCTATGATGGGTTTCAGGGAGCCATTGTTCTGCATATCTACAGCCCAATGCTATACTCGTAAGTTTCCAATGTGACAAGAGCAACTATATGTTTTAATTAGCCGATGGGACCCCTTGGTGACAAGGAATCTCGGCACAGATTTGTCTCGGCACAGATTTTGGGGTTTTGAGAGCACCTTTTGGCTCTAACAAAGCATGTTTGTGATGGGAGACGAGAGGAAATTGTGTTTTTCTCGTTGGTAATATATATAAATCTGATTAATATTCTGTTGTACAATCAAATGCACCTGTGTAAATATGATCTTTCTGTAACTAAACAAATGATTTAGCTATCCTCTGTCTTGAGTGTATATTTTAAAGAAAAATAAATGCATTTACATGAGCTGCAGAAGAAGAGGTTTTCAGTTTTTATATTACTAGACTGGAGGCCGTTGCAAGCGGGAACAATGCTAGTTGGAAATGTACCTGTTGTCAGAGTAACCGTTGGAGATACGTGAACTACAGGCATACACACAGACATAAATTTCACACATTTATAGTAGGATATATATGTTTTAAGTATCACTGGAAATGAAAGAAAAACATTCAAAAGATATTTTAAACAAAGCTGGTATGACAAAACTGTTCGTTGAACAGAAATTAAAACTTTCTTGAGGATTATTTTGTCCATCCATATACTGTACAGTACTGTATTTTTAATAAGTAACACAATAAAATCTCAGTGAGAGTTTATCGACCACCAGTTACACCAGTGTTGAATTGTCCACAGTTTAGTAAAGGCGCAGGCAGAGGATGCTAGTAAGATGAAGAGGTTTCTATCTTTATTCTTATGTTTTGGCTGTGTTCCCAGCATAATACAATAACCAATAGCAGAATATTAACTATTGGGGAACTGAGATTTTGTACTATGATAATTTGGGGTCCTTGCCCCAGACAGCCCGGCCCCCCGCTCCTCTCCATCCCTCCTCCCTACCTCCCTTCATCCCCGCTCGTCCTCCTCCCTACCACCTTCATCAGGCCCCTCATATCACCACTCATCCCTCCCCTCCGCCCCTTCACTCACTAACTTACTCGCCCCCCAACCACGTCATCCCGCCGCCATCCCATCACCTCCACCTCACACCATCCCTCACCCCTCTTCCCTACCCCCCCTCCGCACCCACCTTCCCTCCGCACTCCCTACATCCGCCCCTCCAACCTCTCATGCCCCTCCTCCCTTCAACCCCTCGCCCCTTAACTCGCCCTACGCCCATCCGTCCCTCCACCCCTTCTCACCCCTCGGGCCCCCGACCACGCCTTTCCCACTAAGGCGCCCCTCCCCCTCAGCCCAACAACCTTCTAACTTTCTCTTCCTTCCACAGTGGCACCACACATACACGTAACCAATGCATTCCTCTGTTTCCAATTTTCATTCAAAAAATACAACCCAATCGATTCTCTATTTGATGGTGTGGTCTTTGCTAGTGAACACTTATTTATTGTTTATTTGCACATTTAAAAACAGCAAATTTGTAACAACAGAATAATATTGGGTTGCGCAGGTGAGTTTTTCCCCATGCAGTTATAAAGTTATAAATCTCACCTCATCAAAAATACAATAGTAATGGGAAAATAATCAGAAAAATAAAAAGCAAACATTAATTATTTGGCAACATAAATACAACATGGATACACAGTATGAATGAAAGAAGAAAAAAAGAAAGATTTGTAGAAAAAGGGTGTATGTGCAAGTGTGTGTGGGTGTTAGAGTGGAAGACTATGTGAATTGTTAAATTGGATTCATCAAATGGGTTTCAAGCTTATATTTGAAATGATTTAGTGAAGTAGACTGTGATGAGATCTCAATATAGCTGTTCCATAGCTGAGCCCCCCTCTACCTGATGGAAAGTCACTGCTTTTATTTAGTTTCAAATGTTAAGAGGACTTCAATAGGATCAGGACATTAAGATCTTGTACCACAGCCAAAAGGTACTTCAATGGAAATCTTTGCCATGTCTTCCTTTAACTCAGATTGGACATGTTCGGGATCAGGCATAACTAAGTAGCCAGATAAGGAATATATATACACAAGTGTTTGTACCATACAGGACAGTAGCATCTAAATAATGACTTGGCTCCTAGATAAGGCCTTGAGTTTGCCATGCCAGGTGCACCTTCTTCCCCTAGCGTATAGCAAGCAGCAGCAACAGAGCATTCAGGATTGGGGTAATGACAAGATGTTTATACCATATGGTCCGCCTGGCTTATGGGGCTTATGATGCATGTTTCTTTCCCTTTAACTCAGCCTTAAGCTCAAATTGCCACTAGCCACACTGTAGCAGCAGAACATTCAGGAAGGATCATCACATTTCAATGATGCTTTGGTGCTTCTAATGAAGGTCAGATGCTTGCCATTTGAGCCATACCTCCTTCCCATTGATATTACTGGTAACCTTTTTTTTTGCAGGCCATAGGACATTAGTTGGGAACAATACTGTTCCATATTCCAAAGGTACATCCATTGATGGCCTGGAGCTTGCCATGCCAGGCATGTGTCCTTTTCCTTTGGTCTATAGGCATCGAGAGAAACGTCAGGACTTGGACCACAGCCTGTAGGTTCTCCCATCGATGGCCCAGGATTTGACCTGCTCATTCATGTTACTTAATTGTCCAAAGAACATAGGATTAGGTCCCCAAGTGGTTGTCTGCACCATGGTGCTAAAGTGCTTCCACTGAAGGACTCTGACTTGCCTCCTTCCCCAAACTCACCTTTGGCTTCACTATTTAAGGGTCCAGGCACATGGCAGTTGCTAACAGCAACAGAAAAGCAGTCAGTAATGGGGCACTGAGTGGTTTTGTACAATCGTCCGTGGGTTCTTCCAGAAAAGGCTTTGGACTTCCTGTACCAGCCATGCTGCTTTCTCCTAAGTCATCTTCAGAGACACTCATCACTGTGGAAGCACCTGTAGGTCCCACAACATCCCCAGCCTTTCCTATGCCTGCTCCCCCAATCGGAGCACCATCCTTGGGGGACTGCTGGTCAGAGATGGCTGCATTTGACGTTGTGAACCACTGGCACTGGAAGTCTTTCTTCCAGACCTCAGCTGGGTCTGGCTGGTCAGGGCTGGTAGTTGTGACTGGTTGGTCTGTTGCTGTTTCCATCTGAGGAAGAAATTAAACAATAATGTTGCTTAGTCTTCATAAAAAAATGAATAATAAAAAAACTACAACATGACAATACAATTATTTTGATTATACAAAAAGCTTCTTTTTACATACATTTTTACATAATTGTGTTATTATTTTGATATACTTAAAAAGATATATATAATTACTCTGGGGGTGGCTTACATAATTCAGATGGAGGTAGGCGGAGCTGTCAGGGTTTAGGCGGACACATCGACCACGCCCCTCGCACAGTGAGGTGGAACAGAGACGGGTTGCAGTGGTAACATTGACGGAGTAGGGCCCCAGGACCTGACGGACAAACTGGGCCAGGTCTGAACACTCTCTCTGTTGAATGGACACACACACACACACACACACACACACACACACACACACACACACACACACACACACACACACACACACACACACACACACACACACACACCGAGAGAGAGAGGGGTGAAATTGTGAATAGTGAATAGATAGGTGTATTATTTGTATAAGAACATTCCCTCGGTTCATTTGCAAATTTTGCCCTTAACTTGTCAACCATCGACCATGAAATTGGAATAGATATAAAAAGCACTGAACTACAGCGGTAACATTTTAGAAGTATGCACGACATGTGTAAAAATTAATACTATAAATAATTCATAAAGGAGCATGGAGGGAAATGGAACGGATCAAAGAGAACGGAAAGGGAGATAAGTGTGTCTCTGTAGGGCTGAGTTGAGACTGAGACATCACACTGTCATCATACATGCATTGTTTACCTCTGTCTTTGTTTCGTCTTTCTCCCAGATGACAACTCCTGCTGCTCCCATGGCAGCGCTCTCTCCTATAGTGTTTACAAGGTCAGCCTGCAGAAATCACACACATGCACGCACACGCGCGCGCGCACACACACACACACACACACACACACACACACACACACACACACACACACACACACACACACACACACACACACACACACACACACACACACACACACACACACACACACACACACACACACAGAGTCAGTCTCCTACCTAGATCTGTCCTTGTAATATATATTCATACGAGTAAGATTTTCCAAGCATTATATTCAGCAACTCTTTGCTTCCTATTAATGCAGATACACACGGCCACAGCTGGGAGCAGCTCACTTCTGCTACAGTGTGCTATTGTTGGTAGGGCTGGACAATATGGCCAAGATTTAAATAGATTTAAATGACCACCACTGTACTCAATTTGATCCCTTTCATCAAATGTACCTTTAAAGGAGTAGTTCACCCAACTCCTCCTTTATTTTCTATCAATTACACACCCCATGAAGCCTTGAATTCATGGAGATTCTTTTGTTATTGCCGCATTCCTAAGCCAATAACTTGATGACCGGCAGAGTCTCCAGTAGGAGACTCAAATAGTCTCTTACTGAGTCTCCTATTGACCGATGACCTGGTCATCAAATTATTAGCTTAGGAATGCGACATTTTTTTTTTAAAATCATGAATTCAAGACTTCATGGGGTGTGTAATTGATAGAAAATAAGTAATTGTTTGGGTGAACTACTCCTTTAACCACTTAAACCCTATATTCTTCGTTGACTGGAGTCCCCCAGGGGTCTATACTAGCATTGTTACTAGATCCACAAGCTTGTGATCTTGTAGATCAATGAATCAGTTATACCTCAATCTGATACATTATTTTAATGTTGCTTTGCAGGAGATATCCCTTTTTAACTCACCTGTGACAGGAACGTATTGGTTGAGGCATAGACACTCTTCACCAATGGGAATACAGGTAGATCAAAGGATGTTGTGGGCAGAGATGCCACTCTCAGTGCTTCTCTGATCTGATTGGACAAATATAGCCTGGCTCCACTCTGGGGGGAAAAGGGGGAAAAAGCATTATGAATAGTACAAACGGTTACACATAGACTGGATACAAAACAATGCATTATATATTTAAGGTAATTATTTCGTATTACTTTTGTTTTAGTGCAGTCTAATGGCCCCTTCACACTGAACGTGGTTTGTGCTGCACTTGCCACTGAGTTGCCAAAAATAGGCAGTTTCTTCTAGTGGGACTACTACTATCACTAGACAACAACTATGTCTGCTAAATATACTGTATGAAAGTTATACATCTGTACCTCATTAATTTAATTCAGAAACTGAAATAGCTCCAGTTTCCCTTCAAAGCAAAAGCAAAGTTTGTTGTTTACCCAGGGTGTCGGACTAAGTACGAAACTTGTTTCCAGCCGGACCCTGCATGGAAGCCTTGCTCAAGGGCTATTCAACGGTGATTCATGATTGATGTGATGAATTGGGGAATCGAACTAGGGACCTTCCGGTATCAAGGCCGCCCCTCTAACCACTAGGCCACCGCTGCCACTAGTCCATGCCTAGCTGGATGTCTTGTTTCTATTGCCTGCACGTTTATTCATGACAGTGCGCAGTGGTCAAAGTTCAGCAACGCTGAACTGAAAATAATGGGTTTCAGAGTGCAGCGGTGCCGTTACCGCATTCAGAGTGAAAGGCCCGTTTAGACCTGTTCTATCACCGTTTTTAAAGAACTCAACATTTCCCACATTCAGATACCTGCAGCTTCTCCAGTGTGAGCAGGGGATAGAGGGCAGACGACCGTTTCCATAGCCACAACAGCTGATCGTTAAGGGCCATCTCCGTGGCAGGGCAACGGGTGTAATTGGCTGAGTCAGTGTTGTAACAGCTGGGATAAGGGGAGACGCCCCATAATGCTTTGGGCCGTAACCGCCCAACTTCCCGTAGGGTCTCCATCAGAATGGATCTGGCCGCTGCCTCAAAGTCCACCTGTGATGACATCATCAACAACATCAGACAAATATTCCCCTCCCTGCTTGTTCCCGTCCTCTATTCCTGCCATTCATCCCTCTATTCCACTTTACCTTTCTTTCTTTGGCTCCTCTTAACATTCTCCTCCTGTTTCATTCCTCCTCTCTGCGTACATTTTTCTACCTCCTTTCCCCTTTTCTCTGGTCTTCATCGTTCCCTCCCCATCTCCTCCCAGTTGCCTCGTTTTCATTGTTACCTTTTCCTCCCTCCTCCTCTCCACCCTCCCCTTTCACCACCTTTATTTCTCCTCCTCATTACTTCCCCCAGTTGCCTAATTCTTTCTCTCCCTCCGTACCTGTGACCATTTCTCCACCTCTTCTGGTGTCCAGTCAGGGAAGAAGGCCTTCAGCATGGCCCTGGATGCCTCCAAGTACACAGCCTTCTTCTCTCGGTTCCTCTCCCACTGGGGAGCCCACTCAGCCCAGCGCAGTACCCCCAGCCCCAGGTACCTTGGGGCAGGTAAGGCCGCCACTATGTCCTCCCCAGTCTTCTGGAGGTGGTTGTCCAGTCTCGTGTGCTGCGGGAGACCCCTGTTGACCGCCGTGTCCCGATCAACAAAATAAGGGTAATTACCCAGTGTGTCCTCATAGAAAACGGCCACCCGGCCCTCCCGTTCCATCCCAAAGGTTCTGGGGTCCGGTCGTCCGGTGCAGGAAGAATCGGGGATCCCCCAGAAGATGATGAAAGGTTGGCCGGAGAGGAGAGGGGCACGCGCTGGCTTGGGAGGACCAGCCATGCCTGGATCCGGGGAGTTGGACAAGATAACGAGGAAGAAGAAGAACCAAACAGGAAGGAGAACCAGTGTAAAACCACTGTGGTAAGAGCTCAGTTCTGCACCGGGACTTGGCTTCGGATTCAATCCTGCCTCTGTCCACGCCATTGAAGCATCTGCCCGCCTGTTTCTTACTCCTTCAGGCCTTCACAGCCAATCATGTTCCTGGAGGAATGAACAGAAGAGGGTAGGGGTGAAGGATGGAGGGACAGAGGAAGATATTGATAGTTATTTTATTATACACTGCTGGTCCTAAGTACCGAAGTACGAGTTTCGTTTCATGTGCAAGCATGTAAATAAATAAAATACATTAAAATACATACATTAGTATAACAAAGAGGAAAACCCATACCTCCACATTTACCATGAACCATGATACCATGCATACAGATTGAATTCAAATAGTAGGCCTACTGGAGGGTATGTTTTATTTAGAAGATTTAGTCAGGTATATGTAATTTAAGCCACACCAAACTTTACAGATCTGTCTTGACCCCATGACTATAGAGATCATGTGTACCGATTTGCGTGATGTTTGAACAAAATCTATAGGATCTGTAACTGCTGTCATCGTTTATAAGTTAATATAATTTGTTTTATTTCTCTAAGGTCCAAGTTCATAATTAAGAAGTATTCTATGTCACATTTATGTATATTTCATTGTTATTTGTGAAGTTGTTGTAGTACTTTTATTTTGAAGTGTCAAAGTCATTCTGTGTCTCGTTTGGTCTGCTCTCACGTGAAATGGGTTCACACAGGACTTTTGCATTAACTAATTAAGCAGCAGCAGAGCAGGCAGCAAGGTACAGAAGCTCCGTGTCATGCTGGGCAAGAGAGACTGTCTAAACTTAAAGTTATAATAAAGGTTACTGTCTGAAGTTATAAGAAGGGTCATAAGGACCTGAAGAGTACTCCCTTTTGTGTAGCATGCAGCCAACGAGGTATTTGTTTGTTTGTTTGAACTGTCTGTATTTTACGTTGGTAAAATGTGTCTATTTTTACATGCTGTGCATGAGGTTTTCTATGTTAATGTAACATGCTTATTTTATGTTTATTGTTTAGTTTTCACGGTGGATTGGAGGGATCAGAATCAGAATCAGAATCAGGTTTATTGTCACATCACAGATTTACAAGGTAAAAAAGTGGGTGAAATTCGTTTTTGTACATCACTCCCATTGCAACGTTAGATTCCGTAGAAAGAAGAGTGGGGAGAGAGAAGAAGAAGAGGGGTAGGGGGCAAGTGGGAAGAAGATCAACAAGAGAACAATAGAAGGCCAAAAACAAGTTATCTACATATTTACAAAGTACCTGAGATAAGAGACAAACTAAGGGATTGAAGTTACCTTCAATAAATCAGTTGCAAGGAAACCACTTGTGTCTGTCTGTGCTTGGAGGGAGTTACAGGATCTATTAATTGTCTCAATGCCTGTCTCCCAGGTATCTTCCTGTGCTGCTCCTACCTGTCCAGCAGATGTCACTCTCCCCTCATGACCCCACCCCCCCCTCAACTATGTCAGGTGTTAACAGGTGTTTGTTGTCCATTGTCCACCTGTGTCTTCTTGGTAGCCCCTTTCTATAGGTTATTCGTGTTTGATCATCTGTAAATTAGCCTGTTGTGCTGTTGTGACTAATCCTGCATTCAATGGTTCCTGTCTCGGGGGGTGTGTGTGTGTGTGTGTGTGTGTGTGTGTGTGTGTGTCCTGTTCCTGTATTCAGTTTGTTGTGAAAGTAAACCTGTTTCACCCTACAATTCCTGCCTACGTACCTTTTGCTATGCTTGGGTCAACAAAACTGTGACACAGACATACAGTAAACCCATATAGCAAAGGAAGTGGAAGTATTGAGAATGTTCTAGAGGATAACCTTCTGCAGCTGATGACCTTTATACAAGCCAAGTTTGTTGCTTACTTTGTTTGTTACATTTTAGAGCATTTGGAATATTTTTTTTTCTCCAAAAGATATGGACCAGACTGAAACAACCAGTAAGATGAACATCTTTTTCTTTCTTTTTGCTTTGTGAAAATCTTACTATCTTACTACTATATAATCTTACTACTATATATTTGACAAAATCTCCGAAAGTTCGAAGCCCCTTGGTTGGGTATAAGTTTATAGCCAGGCTTTGGCGTTTTGGGTCTCTTGACTAGAGAGACTGGAGAGACCCAAACTAGATGTGAGGGCTGCAAAGCGACCCTGACATCTAGTTGTCTTAATTAATGTATCGCTTCCGTTAGTGTGTGTTTGCTCAGGAAACTGCAAACACTGAAATCAAGTTTTTCCTGCTTGTTAAATAGTTTATGCATCCCTCCTCTTCCTCACTTTCCCACATGTTTAATTACCAAGACATCCATGAACCACTGTTGGTCTGCTCTTCCATTGTTAAGCATCCTTCCTCTTCCTCTCTTTCCCACACGTTTAATTACCATAACATCCATGAACCACTGTTGGTCTGCTCTTCCATTGTTTCCAGCAGCCTATTGCCAGTGATTCCAGCCCGGAACCTGGGTCAAATGCCTACAAGTGTCCATGGTTGGAGCCATAGGTGGAATATTTCTGGAGTATATGACAGGTAGGGATGCGTGCGGAGACAAGCGGTCGTGAAACTCGTGTCACACACGGCCATCGCTTGTCTTGAACTAATTTCTATGTTTCGCACAGGGAAAGGGTGTTTTAATGGGCTGAACTTGAAACAAACTCAACACATGCATGTAGGATTTGAAATCCTTTTTCTACTCGCAATTCTGCCGCTTGTGATTTTCCTTGGTGCTGGTGCCAAAATTCCTCTATGCATGAAAAGCCCTAAATCGTATACATTAACCTGCCATAGGACCACAATGGAAACAAGTCCCCAGGACATTTTTTGTGTTATCCCTTCATGTCTGACTGTACCACGTGCTGTTTATATTTTTGACTAATAAAGTATTCAATCAATCAAAACCTATCCTAGTTTTTCCCCATGTAATATGTGTTTAAAATATAGCCCACTTCCCAGCAGAAGTAAGCTACTGTGATATGGTGCACCTGATGACACTAACACAGTATTGTTTTATTTTGTTTTTGCTTTCATTTGTGCTCCTCATGTGGTTTTCTGTCAATTGATAAATCTCTCCCCTAATTCAAGATAGTTGCAGAGAGTAGGGGGACTGGTTAGAGCATTACGGCAACATTGTTGTAGCATGGAATCTTCTGTGTGCAAAATCTAATTATTGGCCATTGTTTGACAATAGAAACCATTTCCTATTTGTCATGATGACCTTCATCATGCTCTTCCCCACTGATTACTGTGAGTCACTCTGTAATTTCTCTTCAGTGTGATGAGACAACGTGCTGGACATGCACCCTCCCGCCATCTCACAGGATGAGTGTGTGACTCATACGCAGGGCTATTCAGGAGAACAATGAATGCGGGACATCGGCAAGACTGAGGTAAATACAGGGATGGATGGTTGGTTGGATGGACGGACGAATGAATGGACAGATGATGGGATGAATAAATACATAGATGTAGCAGAGAAATGACTCTAGAATATACGGGTAATTGGTGCATGACTAATGGCATTGATTAGACTTGCATCTCTCTCTGTCCTGGTGCAATACTGGGAATAATACTACACATGTTTACATTTCCACTATTGACTGATTATAATGGGCGGCATTTGTTAGAAGGATGAAAGATAATCAGAATATACTTGGCTGACAGGCCTTGTAATTCTGGTTCATTTTACTGGGGCAGCACAGTGGCTTGAAGGTTAGACTGGCCAGCCCATAAGGAAAAGGCCTCGGGATTAATATTTTCTGCAGCCATGTCTCCTGTCAAAGCAGCCTTGGCAATAACATTGAACCTGCTCAATCACTGCAAGTCACTCTGGAGTCTGGATAAGACTGTCAGCTTAATGGCTAAAATGGAAAATAGAAAATATGGTCACTACTGCAGTATCTTGAATCAGATGTGCAGGTTCATTTCTCTCAAGGGAGCTGAGGAGCAAGGCCGAATATGAGTGTTAATGGCAGATGACATCACCTTGTTAACATTTTAGTGTCACGTTTTTCTTCACCAAGCAATTGTCACACTGTGGGAGGAGAGGGGGGCTTTCAGGTCGGAACTGCAGTGCTTGGTATGGAAGATTGCAGGCGTTCAGGCAAGAGGGCCCAAATGCCTGAAGGTATATGCCCAGAATAGGGACGCTAGAGTTCAAGGATAATTATAATGATGATTATAATATTTTCAGAGTAGACATCGCTTGCTTAAACTCAAAATAGAAGACTTAAAAAAGGCTCAGCTGTATTTGCATACCATTTGAGTGGACGTGCAATGCGAGATAATGTATTGTCCACAGCTACTTTTGAAGGTTGATCACAGATGATGGACGATTTTGTCTCACATGATAAATCAACCTTATATTTCTTATTGACATAATGTTTGCAATTGATATATCTCTGCTGTCGGGCAGAACCCAGCTATGTCCAAAATATAAACTTTTCAGGAAATAAAAAGTTTTTTAGAACAACACAATACTGCCTCATCAAAGTTGGTATGGTGACTTTATACATTGTCGGATACTTGCTGGTGTCCTTATATTATCACTTTACCCAAATACACCTCAAGTGGAGGTTTTTGACCATTTATGTGGAGATAGTTTTTTTTTCCGTCTGACTTCGTCATTCTAATCAATTGGGGACAAACACCTAACTCCACAAGTTGGAGTTAGGTAGTTTGTCCGACAGTTTGAGGATCCTATGGAGTTAGGAGGTTTAGTCAGGAGCGCTTTTTTAATACTTTTCATTGGTTCAATATTTGTAAAACCCACACACAGACGTACATGGGTGTTCAATAGCACTGATTTATAAAAATAGATTAAACAGTTGAAAAATGGAGGTGGCTGGTTTCTGCCCGACAGCGACGATATATTATCATTTATCATATTCATTATTTAGTTGAATACACTGTTCTGAGTGAGAGGTAGACAAGTGTAAACTGCAAATGTGACAAAAAATAAATGGATATCTTAATCAACTTCAAAGGCTACAAACTTTAATGTTTAAATGAATTGTATAGTGCATTTTTCTCTAGTAATCCACTATAAATCCACCCCTCCAGTGGGATAATGTAATCTTGATCGAATATCAAAGTGATCCCAATCCTGTTATGGGGTTTTGAACAACGCAAAATCAAAATCTGATTAAACGTTTTAAAGAGAGTACATGCAGATCCTAGTAAGTGTCTAGGTGCTGTACAAATGGCATCAGATCAACAATAAAATATAAAATAGAACAATGTCCGCCACACACTGGTTCTCAGCTCCACTTGTTAATTGTTTTGAATTCAAAATTCCGGATGGGGAACTTTTGCTCGAAACACTGAAAGGACAGCAGTAAACAAGTGGAACTGAGAACCAGTGTGCAGACTTCATTCTATTTTAGTATAAGTTTTTAACTCTTGGGCCCAGTGCCCATGAGTGCAAAACTTTTAATCCCTCAGATTTGGATTTTGGGGGTAGTTCAAGAATAAAATAAAAAGGATTGGGTTCACTTTGATATTCGATCAGATCAGGATCTCAAATCCGAGCTATAATCTGGATCAAATCTTCAAAACGGGTAGTTCAAAACAAAAACATAGGATTGGGAACAAAACATATCTTGATCCTACCGGAGGGCTGGCTTTGGTTTATTTTTGTTTTATTTTACCCAGGGTAGGTATGCTGTAGCCTGGCATTGGCCAGACTGATAACGTGGATTCACTCTCACGTTCCTGGTATCAGTCTGGACTTCGGCCCATAGGGAGCGAGTATGAGAAATCAGATTTTTTTAATGCTTTTCACTGTTGTACGGACAGCAGTTGAAAAGCAGTCACTGATTGGCCCAATCATTTTCTGATTTCTCATACTCGCTCCCTATGGGCCAAAGTCCAGACTGATACCGGGGAGGAACGTGCAGTGAATCCACGTTATCAGTCTGGCCAGTGGGCTAGGTATGCTGAGCACGAGTGCTCTTTTTCAGAAATGCCCTACACAATCACACACACACATTAAAACCTGGGAACTTCCCAGTACAATGACAGTTTTATATTGTTGGCCACTGACCAGCTCCACTGGAGCAGTTGGGGGTTCAGTGCCTTGCTCAAAGGCACCTCAGCGATGGTAAACTAAAATGGTACATTTGTAGCGTTAGTGGTTGTTTAACATTTTATTTTATTTTTGTCACATTTGCAATGTACAGTACACTACTGTACCTCAACAATCCTACACACACTGCTGTGAAAACCAATCATGATACCATCCCAATAGGACCGGCCTAAAGTCTGTTCATTGGTTCTGTGATGCTGTTATTTTATTCTTTAAATCTCTGAATTGTTTACACCCAGTTGTAGCCCATTCAATGAATAATGATTTCCCCAGATGTATCTGTATATGTAGGCAAAACGTTTGATCGTCTGGCTACGTGAGACTAGTTGGTGTGTACAGATATGCTCCCTGTGAGCGTATGCTCCCCACCCATCTCTGGCTTGTCTCGCATGTCTCTTCTCTCTCTGCCCTTGGTTTCCTGTCTCTCTACACTGACCTATCTGAAATAAAGCATAAAATGCCAAAAATAAATCTTTCAAAAGGAATTTCCATGAAGAATGCTGGGGTGGCAGAAAAAAGGTTCTACCCAGGCTTATTAGCGTTGTCAACATTCCACCCTGAAGCCATGGCTAACTGTACGCCTGCTAACAAGCTGTTTGAACAAACTTCTGTTCCCAAAATGTGACGAGGTATGATGTAAAACTAAACTTCAAAATGCCATGGTATGTCTTTTATACAACTAATAATGTCAAAGGCATGCCTTTTATACGAATTACAATTTCTATTCCACAACTAGAGTCCAGCCACACTTCAAGATCATCTAAGACCGTGTGATACTCAACCTTTTTATTTTATTTCAAGAACCCCCTGTTTGATATGCATTAGGTCACAGACCCCCATTTGACACGATTTCTATCTCTGGGACCCCAACCTACAATGTAAAATTAACTCTGAGAGTGTACATTACCTTATGGGTAAAGACAAGGGACCCCTGTAAGGGACCCCTGGGGGGGTCCCTTACAGGGGTCCCTTGTCCCCCTGTCCCCCCATGTTGAGAGCCAGTGATCTAGGATGTGATTACTGGTACATATATTAAATAAGAGAGCTTTTTTGATATTCAGATTACTGTAATCCTATTACTTGTAATCCTTTACTCTTCCTGCTTGTAGTGAATAATAAATACTGATTAGAAGCCTAATCCACTCTTAAGCTTCTGGTCTGTGTTTACAAGTCTGTCTGGAGATTGAGCCTGGACCCCATCCTCCTCCAGGTCAAACGGGATACAAGTTACAACCATAGTAGAGTTACAGATACATGTGTGCCACCCTGACTAGCCGGGTACAGACATATTGCAGAGTTTCAGGACATTACATAATAAAAGTACTGTACAATAGAGCATGCTTTGGAGAGTAGATTGAACGGATAACGTATAGGCATACAGTTAATATATTAAGTATGTGAGTTACTCATGAATCATTCATCAGCATTTTCAGTTCACTGAAGACCACCAAGATTCAAATAGGTAAACATCAACAGGGCCCACATCATGGAAGGGAGAGTCAACAGGAATTCCCAAATAGGTGAAATTGTAACAGAAGGATATGGAACAAATGCATATTGAAAACACATACTGTAGCTTATCTTGAAATCAGCCTTTCTTTCCAGTTTTGACATTTTTAAACTAAGCTGTTTAAATATTAAAAAGAAAACAATATAATATAATACAAATGAAGACGTATATATTTATTTTATGGGCCTATTTTATGGCCTGGGCCAAAACTAGTTTTGGCCCAGGTATTTGTGATATATAGGCTACATGGATATTGGAGACCATTCCTCCCCTCTGCAGATTATAAATGCAGCATACCCATCGTTTTGTCCACCTCTGATGGACACCTTAACGCAAAGACCTGACTTTCAAGATTTTTCTAAAATATTCAAAAATAGTAGATGTACAAGCTGGCAGCGCGGCACGAAGTGACGCGCTGTGAGCTTGTAGATCTGCAATTTTTGAATAGCCAACACTAAAATCTAAAACGACACAGATGCTTCCCCAGTTTTAATGGGTTAATAAAAGTAAGGCATTCTCAGGTGTAGCAGCCCTAGTTAAAGGACCATACCAGCCTTAATACATTCACATTGTGCTATTCTGTACTAGCAAAGCACCCGGTGCTGCGTAGGTGAAATTAATGTTTTTGTGTAAGGCAAGGCAAGGCTGAATTAATCTCAGCACCACTGCCCTAAACATGTAGTGGTGTTGTTAGTAGGAATAAACACAGAAACACCCGGGAGGAAGTGGACTAAGATAGGGGAGGAGCCACACCAAATTCCTGTTTCTACACAAAAAAGTGGGTGGTGCCCCCAGAGGCAAAAAAACAAATAGGTTCCCAGATTGAGGCTGAATTGAACATTAGTCAAATTATGTACACATATGTGAGGGAAGCAGATGTTAACATTGTGGCTATAGAGAATGTGTGGCTTAGACATGATGGATTTACTGATTTATAGATGTGACAAATAATGTTCATGTTTTGACTGGCCATGACCTTCCCCAGATGATATCACACTGCTGTGCAAATTTTAAGGCCAATCAGTCCTGTGGTTTCGTCCTGTTAGAAAACGCACGCACGCACGCACACGCACTCACACGTTTCTGTGGGGCATGCCTTATATGTGGGCATAGCCTGGGTTTTGACCAGCTCATGACCCAGATATACACCAGTATGTAAAGTTTCAGCCCAGTCTGACTTGCGTTTTGAGGTGGCCATGACTTTCACTGATTCACTATGCAAAGTTTTCGGTTGGAAGGGGGGGGGGGCTAACAAAGGTCTCCCTTTCTAACTTCAACTTTATTGTAGACAACTTTATATTTAACTTTACAACACACCACGGTTTCTGCTTGTACGCCAGTTGCTGGAGTTATTTTTCTGACGTGTCGCTATACGTCAATAAGGTTTTGTTATCCTGGATTGGTTGGGTTATTGTGTGGGTAAAATAAGCTCCCTATCTCGTTTTCTCCCCCCTTCCTCCCTCCATCCCCCTCTCACTGTCCCCCTCTCAGACTCTCCCCAAGTCCTCCCTCACTCTCACGCTAATCAAGCTCTCCCTTCTCGCCATTCCAGTCCATATGGGCATATCTGACGATTTCAGCGGACGTCCGTCATGTCCAGTCCATATATAGGCATATCTCCATGCCTGCCATAGACACCGCCCACCACAACTTTAAATATAAACATAATATAGACCATTTTCCTGTTAATTGCTTTTTCCCTCCCACATATTTTCTCCAAAGTAATTAAAACATTACCAAACCTTTCTCCAAAGTCATTAAAACGTTATTGTTCTTGTTTTGACTTTTTCGGCTAGACTAACCGTGTGATGATATCAAGCTTGGAATAAACCAGTTTCAAGTCTTTGCAAGTTCATTGTCATACCATAATAAAATGAACAGAATACAATGGCTGGCTTCCTCAAAATTCAGACAAACCATGATATTTTGTAATTGTACAGAAAGTATACTATCACAGTCAATGCCATCGACTAAACATGATAGACAACTGGCACTTTATGGTCTTTTAAGACACCAGACAGAGACATTATGCATTTACTTTTTCTGTTGGTGGTTAGAGATATGCTCAAGCGCCATCTGCTTTATTTTCAATGCATTTTCAACGCTGCTGCTCGACTCCTTACTAATACCAAGAAAGTGGAGCATATCACTCCAGTTCTTACATCCTTACACTGGCTCCCTGTGTGTCAAATTAGTGATTTCAAAATACTGCTGTTGGTCTAAAACTGTAACTGCATTAATACCTAATGTATTTTTATAATTGTGTTTCCTTTGCTTGATGTTCTGTGTGAAGCACATTGAATTGCCTTGTTGTGGAAATGTGTTTTACAAAATAAATTGCCTGGCCTTGCCTTCAGCACTTCAGATTTATAGATTGTTAGGCAGAAGCATTTGAATATTGTGTAAGCGAACACGTCTGTGAGTAGGATATCCAAACCATCTGATACTCATCAAACATGCCTCAAAGTCCATCGTGGAATTTCCTTATTTTAACTCTAGTTCTGTGTAAATGTAGGCTTTCAGAGCTCATGTCTAAACTTAGCAACCGGAAGCTATTAGCTTAGCCCTAAACTCTTTGTGCTTACCAGCTGGCTGATGTTGGCATGCGAAACATAACTTTGGGCGGCAAATGGAATGACTAGTAGAATACAACATATCCTGCACAGTGCTCACACATGCAGTGAGAAGTTTTCAAAAAAATGCACAAGATTTTTATTAGGCTACTCTTTTAATTAACAAAGTTTCCATTATGTATTCACTTAATTTCAGTTACTTAAAATTGTTCCTAAATGAATCGGGGTGTGCGTATGACTTGAATTTTAAGTGTTCCTATAATGAAAGGAGCACTGCTTTCTTGATGTCATTTGAATAAGTGAAAAGCACTTTACACTCTGGTATTTGTCAATTATTTAGTTGTGAGCATCTGTGATTTACTTTGAATGTCATCTCATTTTATGTCATTCATATACAGTATTGTTATACACTGTTAATGAAATAGTATAGTATTTGGTTTGATTTGGACATTTTCAGAGTTAATTTAATACTTAATTAATACTTAATATTTTACAGTGTAGATTGGGGTCCTGGAGATAAACATTGTATCAAATGTGGGTCCGTGGCCTAATGCATGTCAAACTGGGGGTCCTTGAAAATGAAAAAGGTTGAGAATCACTGCTTTCTGGGACAGACAAAGGTGGGATTCGAT
>NC_139947.1:38792309-38807309 GCF_963454915.1 Gymnoscopelus microlampas | reverse complement strand
TATTCTGTCGAGACATGACGGTGGAAAATGGACCAATATTTGAATTAATCATTCTCAACTCTAAATTATATTTGATTATGTGCTGAGATTGATTAATTTTTCTGTCAGTCAGTATTTATATAGAGCATAGAAATTATGAAATCCAGACACCCAAATTAAACATTTCATTAATTACGTCATAATGGGATGCCTGTAGATAGTTCTTTTTTTTACGAAGACGAATCACAAAAACAATTTAAATAGACAAAGTCAAAAAGGAAATAAAACCAAGCAAAATGAACTCAAAAGCTAAATGAACAAACCAAATATTAAACAGTGTGTTTCTGACTGGAGTTGCATGGCAAATTGGGGACAAAGTTGGTGTCCCCAATTAGATTTTACAAACGTTTCATAGGGTCGTGAGCCAGCTTGTCAACCCGATTTTGTCTCTTGCTTTTTGTTTTTCATACTTTCTCATACACTTAAAAAAAAAAGGTGTGTGTGTCTGTGCGTGTGTGTGTGTGTGTGTGTGTGTGTGTGTGTGTGTGTGTGTGTGTGTGTGTGTGTGTGTGTGTGTGTGTGTGTGTGTGTGTGTGTGTGTGTGTGTGTGTGTGTGTGTGTGTGTGTGTGTGTGTGTGTGTGTGTGTGCAAATGCATATATGCTTTTCATAGGCCACAGACAGTGCTTTGATCCAGAGTGGCATAAACAGTCTTAACCACGGCTCGCAGTAGCTGGCATGGAGTCTGGGCAGTTCTCTGGTCTAAAGTGCCTATCTGGCCTGCTTCCCTAAACCTGGCTCCTGTATGCTGGTTGGGCTTGTGGACTGTAGTTGTATTGTGACTGCAGTCAGATGAAAAACATGCTGGGCAGTGAGTGTGTGTATGTGTAGATCTGTAAGATCTATTTGAAAAGATTTTCAGGAAGCAAGAGGAGAAGAGTAATGTTGTCATTGTCCTTGTGTCTTCTTGACGGTGACTAGTTTCCCCAAAGCCAAGGTTCATGAAATTATTGTATTTATTGTTGAGAAAAGGTTTTGTAATGGTTTTGAACCATTAACAAGGGTCAATTTAAAGTAAGAAACTTACTTGAAATTAATGAATTTTGGATGTCTCACTTCTGGACATATGCTGGATATGCTGCTACTTACTGAATTATAAAATCTTGAAGTAGTTATACAAATGAGATGGAGGTTTAGAGCAACAATTGTTTGAATTATTGTTTGGGATCACCTGGGAGCTTGGAAGCTATAAACATCCACTCTATGGAGCATTTTGAGTTTGATGTTGATGACCTAGATCACACACTGTCTTATCTCCCTCCTTATTTTGGCTGGATGGCAACAGCGGGCCAGCCCTTTAAACACATGTCTTTGAGTCACTGACCGATGAAGTTACACCATTGATCAGCCGGTTGGCCTAACAACGGACACAAACTAGTCTAACAAGCTAGTATATAATAACCAACCTTTTCTTATCATTTGATGCCAGGCCTGGCGCTACTTGTACGTCCATAGTCGAGTATCCTACATCTCCAATGTTCCAGTCAGCCTGGATGATCTATTAAACCGAATGATCAAACCTCTAGTCTACTGAACATCACTGACTGATTAAGTTACACCATCAAACCATCTCAGTTAAACCATCTCAGTGTCGCTGCTTCCTGTATCTTTAATTTCAAATTAAAAGCTCTCGAGCATTTCACACAAATTCCAGCCATATACTAGGTTTTGAGCTAGTCTTGTTTATAAATGTGACTGTCAAGCCATGTGTATCAGAGCAAGCCAGCCTGTATAAGTTACATGGCATATTTATGTAAAGCAGAGCAGCAGCGTGTTTCCTCCGAAACATGATGCAGAAGTATTAGGGGATTACAGTATGGACGGCTCAGATGACAGACATTTTTTTCTCCAAGATTACATTTGAGAATTTGTCTGTATAGAGAGACAGTTAAGTGATGGCAAAGATGTGGGTTGATATGCAACATAGATCTCCAAGCCAGAATCCAACGGGAACCCTGAGATATGGTTGACTCAACACACTGTCTAGCACGGCAACCCACCAATGACAGATGTGATGAAGGGAAGACAAATCCTGTGCAATGTACAAACATGTTTAATACCACATGGTGTGCAACCCTTCAATATAATGCCCTATAGATGGAATATGCTACTTTCACTATTGTCATGTGTAGCACCACGGCCGCCATTTACACAATCCTTTCACTCGCATGTGTATAAAATGGTGCGCTACACTCTGGTCTAATGAAGAATTATTTTCTAGCTTCACCAGAGAGTTTGGCATCATTCAAACTCTTCAATCCATCAGCTCTTTGGCCAGATTATCCAGATTTCTACTCTGCCATTCTGATTATCAGAACGACTGTGCAGAATGCACTGATGGTGCTCCGTAATTACAAATTGTCCATTTTTGCTACAGTAAGTCCTGCAGCAGACTACCAATAAACGAACACACCTAAAGTTGGAGTTTGGCTGTTGAAGTGCTCAGTGGCAGCCATGGTGGCTCCATAACCCTGCTCTTTGACTGGCTGCTGCTAAGCAACGCATGTTTTCTATGCCAGTTGGCTTTTTTGGAATGCTGGTCAACTCACTGTAGCGATGTCACAGCAGGAACTGCTACACATTTGGAACCAGCACTTGGTTAATTTGGGAGAAAGGGATATGCCATCATGCCCACAACCTTGCCAAACTGTGATAATCAGTACCTCTGGGTGTTTTGTATCTAGCAGTGTGTGACTATTGTGTGTAATAATGTCTGATTGGTTGCTTGTAAATTTGGCAATATAGTAGGTTAGCCTTATTATACTATTGCATTTACTGTAAGTCACTTTGGATAAGATCGTTAGAGAAATGTCTGAAATGAAGAGCCACGCGTGGAGAGAGATTCAGGGGACGAATGGGTCTGAAAGATTACAACAGACTTTTAACCCTTTATGGTACAGCTTTTCATGACTGTCTCAACAGGGAGACGTTCCATGCAATCAGACATTTCCTTGGTTAGACAGCCATGCAAATTCATAGGATTAAAATTCTGATTCCTCTGCAAATCCATGCATACCCCTCTCTAGTCTACTACGCAGTACTAGACTGTAAAAAAATACTCAGTTCATCATCTTCTTCTTCTTCTTCTTCACTTCTTCTTCTATTCAGTTGTTATATCTATTCATGGAGAGAAGGAATAGCTATCCAGTTGTGTGTGACAAAAACATAATAAACCATCCTTATACAACAATGTATCAGATTTCTAGTCAAGTGTCGGTACAAACGATAATCTAGTTCTCAAAGCATAGCCCGGCTTTCAAAGCCAGGGTACATCTTCAGTGGATCTCTGACTGAGTGAGGACATCAAAAAACACGATGTGTCATCCCCTTGAACTTGTACTTCCCTTTGAAAGCGACATTGATAATGTATCATATATATACAATACTAGCAAAGAAAAACGTACAGTAATTTATTTCCTTTTAAATAACAAGGACAAACTTTTTTTTTTCTCTCCCGCATCGACACAAGAACAGATTCATGTTTTAATTTTTTTTTCAGAAGCCAACATTTAATGTATTATAGAGATTTTGGACCACAGGCACCGATCGGAACTCAACTGAACTGAACTGATCTGGTCTATTCATTTTTTGGTGTTTCCAGTCTTGGCCTAGTTTTTTTATGTATCTCTGTTTAACACTCTGTGACGGCCATCCAGCCTGCCAGGCAGTATAGCAATCAGCTAGAATGCTGTCTATCCTGCTTTGCTGCCAGCTTACTGCTCCCGTACGTACGTACAGACAGACAGACAGACAGACAGACAGACAAACAACTGGTGAGGGTTATGATTAATTCATACCCAGTCATACGACGGTGTCTCTCGCGGGATATAACAGCACAAATTAATGTAAATGATGCATTTCTATGGCGCCTTTATCCAAGGCGCTTTACAATGTGCGTTACATCCACCCATTCACACACACATTCACACACCGATGGAGGAGGAAACCATGCAAGGCTTGCTCAAGGACACTAACTTTGGGGGAGCTTGGGATTGAACTGGTTCCCAAGCGTCCGCTCTACCTCCTCCTAAGCCACTGCCGCCCTAATGTTTTGTGAGCTTGTAGATCTGCTATTTTTGGCAAGCGACATTGTCACACGACTAAGTATAAATCAGGCTTTAGACATGGTGTGATTGTGGAAGCTAATGGTTTCTGATCTGGTGTCAGAACTGAGAATGGAATGGAATGTTGTTTACCTCCTAGACAGCAGGCTACTATGAATGATGATGTGGATTCATTCCAGAATGTTTTCTCATACATCTTCATTATGTATGAATAAATTAGCCTATACTGATCGCCTGTACTGTTACTGAAAACAGAAGGTGGTGTCAGATAAGACACATGTGGCATCACAGGTGTGGGGCGGCAGTGGCTCAGGGGTAGAGTGGCCGGTAGAGCGGCCGGATGGCAACCGCGAGGTTCCCAGTTCGATCACGGGCTCCCCCAGAGTTAATATCGAAGTTTCCTTGAGAAGACGCTGAACCCCTAATTGCTCCCGATGAGCAGGTTGGTGCCTTGCATGGTTTCCTCTGCCATCGGTGCACAATGCACAATCTATGTAAAGCGCTTTGGATAAAAGCGCTATATTAATGCACCATTTACAGGTGACACTGAACCGCTTATTAACTCTTTGACTGCCATTGACGAGATTTCTCGTTTTTCTCCGCATGGCTCAGCCAGCCGTCGACGAGATTGACGAGATTTTTGAAAAAATTAAAAATTAAAAAAAAAAAAATTTTTTTTTTTTTTTTTTTTTTCAAAAAACATTTTTTTTTTATCACAAAGGAAGCAGGAGATAACGCGATACGAAGATTTTCTGCTCCATTCACTTCAATGTTAAAAAATAAACGGAGACAAAATTCACAGTTTACCTATTTTTGCAATGTTATTCTCTGGCAGGGAAGGGGGGTAGATGTGTAAATACTCTGGCAGTCAAAGAGTTAAGGCTCAGTTCAAAAGAAGCAAATAAACAATATCATTTTCCATATTTGTCCTTTGAAACAGGCAACCTGGAATAACACAAGAGAGGCAGCCATTGCCATTTGGTGTGACAAATGACACTAGAATTGAAAAAGCATATTTAGTCTGTTGGTACTTGGTACTTGGACGCAAAAAAAATGGACGCAAAAAATAAGGACCAACGTACCACGATGGCAACGATTGACAGGAGAATCCACAGATCCCCTTAAATAGAGTCATGTCTGTATTTTGAACACAAGTGAGACAAGACCATTTAGATTGTCACACTGCAGTCCATTCAACGTCTCTCAACACTTTGCAAGCTATTTTTGCTATTTGTGGTACGACAAACTACATAGGGTTTAACCCATTTAGATCTGTGTCATCATTTTAGATTTTAGCTATATATATATAGCAACATAGGTTTTTCAGAAAGTTGTTAGGATTTAGAAGGCATTAAGCTGCTGTCTGGCAGAAACCTCTTATCTCCACAAAGTTGACGAATCGAATAGTCAGTCGAGACCCCCTCAGTCGACGCAAATTATTCGATTATTTTATTCTTATTTTTTTGTCAATTATTTTTATAGCTTCAGTTACTAGTGTAGGCTATGATGCGGAGTAGTTGACATATATGTTGAGGTATTTACTGTTTTTCAATGTCTGTCACAGAAGATTGACAGTGTGGTCTTATATAAGTGTGAACAAAGCCAACAGAGGGGGTTTTCTATTGATGTATTTAGTGCTTTTCAAAATGCACCCCCTGAAGACAGACGATGTGGCTCCACAGACACAAAAAAGCCAGTATTGGGACCGCCTTGGAGGTGACACTTGATTCAAAGTCTTGATTGGGGCTTTATCAGAAGGAATATTGATGCCTGCATGGAAGTATTTATAGTCTGAATATCAGTCACTCAAGACAAGAGGCTTCAAATCATAGCCAGCAGAGAGGCTGATCTTGGCGCCATACGTGACACTATAGACCCCCCTGGGAGCTTTATAGCAATCTGCTGCTGTCTATGTAGATGATGTAGTATTAGGTCAAACTATCTGAAGATGGGGAGTGTGACCTTATAATCACAGAGAATAGAGGAGCTGTCACATACCTGATTGGGTTGATTGATGTACAGTATTTGCTACTTAAAAATACAAAAATATATTTAGGCCTTTGTAGACAACGAAGGTCAGAAAGATGGGATGACATAGCAGAGGCCCCAGAGTGTTTTACAATGTCCATCTACTCAAGACAGGCAACCTCCTTACTCTTAACTCTTTCTTTAAACTGCAATACCGAGCTTGCACAAAGAAGAATTTCACCCACTCTTTTACTTAATACGACAATAAAGTTTCATTGATTGATTGAACTTGCCCCAGTAACCCAAATATTTGGATTTGTATATTTAGATTTCTTTGGTGCTTAGCATCTATTTATGAAGACAGAGTCATGTGGTCCTATACAAGGACAGGCTGTATTAGTGCCCTTTGATACCACAAATGACACAAAAGTAGATTAAAACGCCTGTGTTGACTCTATTTTGTGCTTTTCAATATGGTTGTCACTGATGACTGACAGTGTGACCCCAAGCACACACAACGCCAGTGATCTTGGCGCCATAAGAGACACTATTACCCCATTGGGGGCCTTTTATGACAGAGGTCGGTTGATGTCTATGTTGATGTATTTAATGCTTTTCAATATCTACCCACTGAATACAGGCAGTATGAGCCCTATGTATTCACACATGGGGCCCAGCCTACTGTTGAGAACTCAGATGTCGACTGAATAGAGAGAGAAAGAGGGACTCAACAAAGAGGATGAGGTGGGACAACCATTCAGGCTGCAACAAAGGGCCCTCGCCGTTTTCAGCAGAGTGATTGACGATGTCACAACGGTCAGAGGTCATTTGTAGGGGCCGGGGAAAGTCGCGTGTCAACCGGTGGCGAGGCCACAAGGGTTCAAGTTCAAGTTCATGGACGTGATTTGTGGAAATCAAGCTGCATCCAGGTTTAGTTGCTCTTTTGGTGATAGTTCAGGTTAAAAATGGACCCTTACGGATTCATGCTTACCCTCTCAGAGTTAAACTAGCAGTTGCTAATTTGCTGTGTGTTTTTTCTTTTTAAGAGCACAAGTGAAGCTGACTAATGTAATGAAATGGACGAAAGGAGTAAATGACAGTTTGTTAAGGCAGTCATTTAATGGGTGGGGGATTGAGTGGGGATGAGGTAGTAGTTATAAAGACATTACTACATGAATACAGGAAATAGTTTCAGCTGTCTGACGAGCGTGGAACACAAATAAAAACACATTGATTATGGTTGGTTGAATCCAATGACGGAGTATGCCTCTTTCTGTTTTTCAAACTTATCGGTATGATGAATGATTAATCCATGGTGCTAGGTCTGTCAACGCTGTCTGTATCAGTGAAGCAACAAATCCTTCACCACAAATTGTCTTTGCAGTAGTGATGTGTGGGTCAATCTGAGACCCATCAAACAGGCTACACACATCATATGAAACATAAACTTCTACAGGTTTTCCAGTTTCCAATTTTGTCTATTTTTCTTTCGGCCGGCAGGCAGAGAGAGGGACACAGATTTTATGATGTCAGTAACGTTGAATATGTGAGGTTTTTTGTTTTGATTGATTGATTGAAACCTTTATTTCAGGGAAATACATTGAGACCAGGGTCTCTTTTTCAATGGCGCCCTGTATACGAAAGAACATTTACAACAATGATTTTACAGTCGAGACATACACAACAAGGTAGACAAAAAGGGTTTAAAAAATATTAAAACCAAATATTACACTAAGCAGGTGCATGCTTTCTTCCAGTATAAAGTCAGCTAAAAATCGCAAAAGAAACAAGGACATCTAACTTCAATTGTTCTTGACATTTGTTCCATACATATGGAGCATACGCACACAAAGGCTGTATCTCCCAGCTTAGTACTGGTTTTAGGCACCTTCAAAATAACCTTATCTTGAGATCTAGTACCATGACGTGATGTTCTGAGATCTAATTGTTTCAGAAGGAACTAATCGTGAAGATATGTCCCTTAAAAATCTTGATCCCTAGGATGCAAACAGATGAATATAACCTCACAAACATGTGCATACACACAAACACTGAAGTTAGATCACATTTGATCAGTGTAGCATGACTACGTGTCACGGTAACCGTGCAAACGGTTTAAAGTGTGGTGGGGAAACACGGAGTGAATTTCCTGCTTGAACTTCTGATTTTGTGCTTGGTTGAGCGTGGCTGAGGCACAGATGAGAGAGAGAGAGAGTGTGTGTGTGTGTGTGTGTGTGTGTGTGTGTGTGTGTGTGTGTGTGTGTGTGTGTGTGTGTGTGTGTGTGTGTGTGTGTGTGTGTGTGTGTGTGTGTGTGTGTGTGTGTGTGTGTGTGTGTGTGTGTGTGTGTGTGTGTGTGTGTAGCCCTACCACCAATTGCAAGGAGATTTTGTTTTTGAGAAACAGCATCACACTGATGAAAGTAATTTCACTCCTATTTTCCCTTTGAGTGACACACACACACACACACACACACACACACACACACACACACACACACACACACACACACACACACACACACACACACACACTTGCACATTGTATGTGGTGGTGTCTCTGGTTGAGTCGCTATTGTCTTATCTCCCTCCTTGCCATGAACTCTCTTGACATTGATATGCAAGCGCGCATACACACGTGCACGTTCACGCAAATACAAAACATAGTCTCAAACAGCACACAGGATCTCTATTCCTGTGGGAACACTGCTATCTCACAAGAACATAAAACACTGGTCTCTTTAATGGACACACACACACACACACACACACACACACACACACACACACACACACACACACACACACACACACTGCAACAAATGCTCACATGTGCATACACAATAATACATGTACATACATCCCCATTACTCTCACTCCCTAGATTGCTGTGTGTGTGTGTGTGTGTGTGTGTGTGTGTGTGTGTGTGTGTGTGTGTGTGTGTGTGTGTGTGTGTCTGTGTGTGTGCGTGTGCGTGCATGTGTGCGTGTTTGCGTGCAAACAACCTGCACATTCCTGAAGCCGTTGACCCGGCCTCCACGGGTAACCATGACGACCACTGGCTCTCCATGGAGACGACCGTTACTCCTTCACCCCCCCCCCCCATAGCCCCCGAAACCCCGCCCCTCCATTGCACCCCCCATCTTCCTCTCTCATTTTCTCCTTCCCTCCAGCAGTAATGTCAGCATGTCCTCAAGGCATGTCCTCAAGGTGGACACCACCGTACTCTACGACCGTCTGTCTGATTGTCTGTGTGTCTGTCTCCTTCTCTCTCTCTCTCTCACTCTCTCTCTCTCTCTCTCTCTCTCTCTCTCTCTCTCTGTTTTGTCTCTAATATCTTTCTGTTTTTGTCTCTCATTCCTTGACATTGACAGTGAAAGTGACAATGTAAAAATGGACTCGTACACTGTCTGAGAGTTAAATTAACGCTCAGGATTTTACGGTGCAGTCTAATATTCCGGTGCTGAGAGTCTCAGGCGATGAACACAGGGAACAATGTGTCCCAACTCTAAATGATAATTCCCATTCTGTTCTGCCTTTTTTATGTCGTGCAGATGACTCTTTGGCCTGGAGGTAGTTATAAAAACCTGGTAGAAAAGTGCATAGAGAGACAAGGATTTGGTGTGGCACAGATGGTAAGATTTGTCAATTCAAATGTTAGATCGCTTTGTAAAACCCACAGCATAAACATTAGTTTGATCTGGATTACACCAGTTGATGGTTAAAGGGATATTTCACTTTAAAAAAAACTTTGGGTCATTTTATCGTCTACTCAGGCTTTTGTGAGCCCCCCAGACCGTTTTTAAGTTGCTTGATTCAATATTTAGATATTTGATATTCATTTTATCAGACACGCCCTTCCTATACAAACCCATTATAACTTCAAACTCCATTTTTAACATGTTAGATTCATCAAAAACACCCGTCCTTGGTTCTGGTGACTCATCCTGCCCTCCTAATACGCGAGGGGGCCGTGTTTTTTCGATTACTTTTTTCATTTATTTTTAACATTTTTTGGGGAAAATGAAAAAAATTAAATACAATAAAAAAATCAATAAAATAAATGAAAAAAGTAATCAAAAATACACGGCCCCTCGCGTATTAGAAGGGCAGAGTGAGTCACCAGAACCAAGGACGGTGTTTTTGATGAATCTAACATGTTAAAAATGGAGTTTGAAGTTATAATGGGTTTGTATGGAAGGGGGCGTGTCTGATAAAATGAATATCAAATGTCTAAATACTGAATCAAGCAACTTAAAAACGGTCTGGGGGGCTGACAAAAGCGTGAGTAGACGACAAAATGACCCAACGTTTTTTTGAAAGTGAAATATCCCTTTAAGTCATTGTAGCCCTTTTTTTGTGGAAACTGCACATCCACCATTTCCCAAATCTCAACTTTCCATCTACATATACCTCTAGAAGCAAAACTATGCTTTCTTAAAACTTCCTTAAAACAGGAATGGATCCTTAGACTGAAACGCCTCCTTTTATTCGTGTTGGTGACTATAGCTCCTGCAGTGAGTTTAGTGTCCTTGTGATTAGATTTGAGAGAAGTTTGGATGAACTCCCACAGCAAAAAGGAACTTGCACAGCCCCAGCCTTGTCAAATAAAAAAACCTAGTCTTGTTGGTTTATGGTTGACAGAGTGCACTTTCACTCTTTGTTCTTCAGCTTGGCCGTGCCTGTTCTGAGAAAATTTGTGAGTCATCTCAACACTTTACCTTATAATTAGTGACACGGAAGCACGCACACATCCCTATGGCTCCATCCACATCTCATTACTTCACCTCCTCTTTTGCTAATTTGGTTCTTCCAATCTTCACTTTCTCTCCTTTTATGTCTGAGCCCGGTTGTTCCGATTTCAGGAAATTGAGGTGCTCTCTATTCGAGAGTCCAAAAGTCAATGCAGACAAGACCAAATAACAATTTCCATATTGATTCTGCTACAGGGAGGCTCAAGTGTGTCTAAACAACTGCCAGTGTGTAATATGTGTACCCAAGCAAGAAATGTAAGATACAGTACAGCGACTTTAGAACGGAGCTAGAAAGGTTATCACATAATTTTACATAACATGCTGGGTACCTAACGCAAGCCTAACGCAAGCCGAGACTTTCCTCTTCCAGGTGCCATGTCATTATTCCGAAGGCACATTAGTCTGACTGGCCCCATTATAACGAACCCTATCCCTAACCCTAACCCTAACCTCACACCTAATGGTCGGAATAATGGGATGTCGAAATTATGAGCGGACCCCCTTTCAGGAGACCAAGTTTACCTCGCTCTAATATTTTGTTCGGCCTCTTTTCCGACCGTCCGATGCAACTAGCAGTAACCACACGACAACACCTGATGACAGGCCAAGGCAGTGTTATGGTCCTTACACACCGGGAGTGTTAATTTCATGCAACAACTATATAGCATTATGTCCCACAAAATTATAATGTTACATGTTTTTTTTCTTCGTATTTCGTCACTCCTGGTGTGCAAGGACCTTTACTATTGGAAGAGCAGGGCTTATTTGAGCAATTGGAGTGACCAATTAGTTGATAAGTATGGTTGAGCTTGAGAAATTATAGGACCAGAGCTTTCAAAAGAGGGGTCATACATATGTCATGATAGTACATCATTTGACTGTGTAAGGTTATGCATAATGCTGGCTCTCAATTTTGTGAGAAATTTAAATTATAATTTATTGTTTTGTTCATTTTGATAACATTTCTGACTCAGCTGGTGTTTTGATCCCAAGTAAGGCATGGTAATTTTTCAACCTCCCCAGAGAGCTGCAGCAAAGAGCAGCACCTCTGCCCGGCAACCAGCCTGCCCCCAACTGTCTCAACTCTGCCAGGAACTTCTACAAGGAGCACCACCAGAGACACCTCATCATTAGGCTCTACAATACTCCCTACCTCCTCACATTTTGCATTAAAAAAAAATCTCAACAAAAGTAGGCCACTCAATAAAATAGTATACTCAGTGCACAAAGGTAGAATATAATCATTTCTATTCATGATGTGCAGCCTGCGTAGCTAAACTTCTCTGCTTACCTGTTCATTCCTGGCTTCTCTCCTGGCTGTGCTGTTGTGCTGCTGTTGCTGCCTCTCTGCTGTCCGTTGCCTCGCCTCGCTGTCTGCTGATGCCCATGAACTAAAATGTTCATGCTTACAGGGAATGAATAGAGACAGAGCCCTGACGCCAAACTATGCTTCATCTATCTATGCTCAATTATGCTCAATAGAAATGTATTCTAAATTCAATCAAAGAGTTGTCTGACTGAATGTCTATAATGTGGAGAGGCTTCATTGCGTAATTAGAAAACAGCACTCTACTGAGTGCATATCTTTGCCAGGTTAGGTTTCCTAACCAGGGCTGTGTAAGTCGTGGGTTGCAGCCATCAGGACCCAAGGAAGCTGCGAGGGGAAACGGCGTTTCTCTGAAGTATGGTTGAACTTTTTTCATTTGTTTCACCGCTTATGGGTGCTTATGGGCTTTAACTTCTGTGAAAGGTGTGCTCTATAGAGGCATGAGGCCCCTAAACATGTGATTCTAATTTGCAGTTGATTGGATGTTGCATGCATCCTTGATATATGGTGTTTTTTAGATTTAGATCCCTCCCACAAAATTTGGAAGCGAATAACGCTAATCATAAGGCAAACATATGGAATATCAAAACACGTGTGTGGTGACATAGCAAAGGACAATAAACAAGAAGCCTCTTTGGATGCAAAAATCGTCTTACTTACAAAAGTGCAAAAAAGTGACATCTTATTTTTATGTGTTGTCTCTGCATTTGGGAAGAGAGGGCGGATGGGTGGGGAATGTGGGGTATCTAAAGGATGTACTGTATATATCTTCATGAATAATGACATTTCATTATAAAAAAGTGACATGGTGAAAATTAAGTGACACAGAGAGTGGACGTTTCGGTCCTCAGACATTAATTAACACTAGTTATACATTCAAATCCTCAGTGTTTTATTTATTAAACTCTTGAGAGTGTACAAATGTGTCCTTAGGGTCAATTTGTGTACTCTCAGAGTTACAAATGGATAAATTGGATTTGACTAAGTTAAGCTATACTTGATCCCCGCGGGGAGTAATTATTGTTGCCATTCTCTCTCTCTCTCTCTCCCTCCCTCCCCCTCTCTCTCTCCTATCCTCTCCTGTCATCTCTCTCCTTCACAACAACTTAATTATCCTCAAACTCTCTTCTGTCTCATCACAAAGTCTAATAAAAACAGAGATGCACACAAAGCGCTCCTGTCTCTCTGGGTGCTGGCTCTGTGTGTCTCTCTCCAATAACTGCACATAAAAATACAGGGTTTTTATTTAACTCAGAAACTCTTTAAGAGTTAAATTAGCACTCCCATCTCTGTGTGGGATTGCACCCTGATGACATCATACACAACATAAAGCGCCACCAACGCCACAGGTAAAGTAATCTTTTGTTGTTTGTTTGCTTCTGTCTGTCATTCCTTCTCTTTCATCCCTTCATCTCTGTCTCCCCTCTGTGAATTCATCTTCCCTTTCTATTCACCACTACAATTTTTCATCATCCCCTTTTGCCTTCCTTTTCATCTCCTGTCAAAATGAACTGGGGGTCTCATCCTTGACCACCTCCTCCTGCCCCCCCCCCCCCCCCCCTCTCTCTCTCTCTCTCTCTCTCTCTCTCTCTCTCTCTCTCACACACACCACCTCCTCTCTCTTTCCCTCTCTACTGTATATTTCCCCCTACTTCCCCTCTCTCTGTCTCCCACCATTCTCTCTCACTCTCTCTCTCTCTCTCTCTCTCTCTCTCTCTCTCTCTCTCTCCAACCTCCTCTCTCCTTCTTCAACAACCTCCTCCCTCTCTGTATATCTCTCCTAATTCTCTACCTCTCCCACCCCTTCCTCCTGTCTCTCTCTTTTCCACCTCCTCATCTCTCCATCCCCCATCTCCCCCTTTTCTCTCATTCTTATTCCACATATGACTGTGTCTTTGGAGATGATGTCTGAGGGAATCCACTCTCAAGGTCCTCAAGGTTACACTATAATGTGTTGTGTGTGTCTGTGTGTGTGCATGTGCCAAGGGACGCCAATACGGAAGAGACAGTTCATATGAATGGCCTGTAGTTTCGCTGTTTTACCCCTGCTGGTGTCAGAAAGAATTATTTTTAACGCAAACGGATGGGTTTTTGACAAACTTTAGACTAGATTTTCTTACCTTAATAAAGATTGTCCTAAATACTATATGCTTCCAGTCGCTAGTTTAAAGTCTCCTTTCAATCATCATGATATGCGTTTTGGTGAACTATGGTCCCATTTATTTTAAAATTGACGATAAAGTAGGTTATGCTCTAGGGTGGGCGGGATGATTTGATTGACAAGCTACACAACCAATAGCATTCATTCCCCGCCCCCGCTTTTGATTGACAAGCTACCCAACTAGGGGTGTGCCGATATATCGTCCCACGATATATCGCGATACGTTTTCGCGACGATATGTATCGTTTTGGGGGAAAAAAATATCGTTTTTGAAAAAAAAAATTTTTTTTTTTTTTTTTTTTTTTTTTTTTTTTACAATCATAATAATTAGGCATGCAAACGTCCCCGAAGTGAAAAGAGTGACAACATGTTTTTTTTTCGGGTCAGGTGTCATACTATTTGGATTCAAAACGGCTATTGTAGCTGAAAAGCTACAAGTTTGCATGTCTGAATAATGCAAAAACAGAATTATTTGTTTGCATTTTCTTTTTTTCTCCTCCATATATTTTCATAATAAAAAAAGTGCGTATCGTATCGTATCGAAATCGTATCGAAGTTGTGAGCCAAATATCGTATCGTATCGTTTGGTGAAATTAGTGTATCGGCACACCCCTATACCCAACCAATAATGGTCTGGTGTCATTCTGCAGGATATGACGCGATATTGAACGATGGCGGATTGCACACAGCT
>NC_139947.1:38784809-38787309 GCF_963454915.1 Gymnoscopelus microlampas | reverse complement strand
TTAGGGGATAGTGGTTGTAATGGTGTTAGTGCAGGGGTCTTCAGCAGGGGGTCCGGGACCCCTAGGGGGTCCTCAGAGTTACTACCGGGGGGCGGACAAATCTTTGTGTGACAGGAACTTTTTTTTCCTTTTTTTTTCCATTAATCACTTCAATCCTAGAATCCCTATTCTGAGGGGAACATTAGCCGAAAATAGCAGATCTACAAGCACACAACGCCTTGCGCCTTGCGGTTTGGTGTAGAAGGGGGAAAAGAGCAGATCAAGTACAGAGCCAACGATTAAGATAATAAAGCATTGAGGGTTTAAATGAAATAAACAAAAAACATTAGTTCACTCAACACTGATGAAATGTATGAAAAGGGTTAATCTGCAACACAATTTTATACAATATGTAGAGGGGTCCCTGCTTCATCTGTCTCTCAGCTAGGGGGTCCTTGGCCTGAAAAGGTTGAGATCCCTGGGTTAGGGGATAATGGTATTGATGGTAGTAATGGTAATGGTGTTACTGTGATAGGGCATAGGGGTTGTAATGGTGTTAGTGTGATAGTGGTTGTAATGGTTGTATTGGTGATAGTGATTTTAATGGTGTTAGTGTGATAGTGGTTGTAATGGTTGTATTGGTGATAGTGATTTTAATGGTGTTAGAGTGATAGTGGTTGTACTGGTGTTAATGGTTGTATAGGCCATAGTAGTTGTATTGGTGATAGTGGTTTTAATGGTGTTAGTAAAGTTTAGTGCTTGTAATGGTGTTAGTGGTTGTACTGTTTTAGTGGTTGCCGTACTGTGTAGCAACAGCAGTGCTGATGGTGTGTGTGCGTGTGGGGGGGGGGGGGTACTTTTCTGTCAGAACTCTTCTGTCACACTTTGTAATGATCAAAGCTCTCCCTGGGACCCCCTACCGAACACACTCTCACAGCCAGTCAACTGGACACCAATCGCTCAGCCATGCAGTCTCAGTGCACACAGCTCACACTACCTCTCTCTCTCTCTCACACACACACACACACACACACACACACACACACACACACACACACACACACACACACACACACACACACACACACACACACACACACACACACACACACACACACACACCACACACACACACACATACCTACGCACCTACACACACGTGCGCGCGACGTATGCACACACGCTCACACACACACTCACCCACACTGCTCTATATATGTACACGCATAGACACGCATACAGTTACACGCTAAACACACACTAACATGCACTACCACTCCCTCACTGTTTGAAGTCTTTCATCCCTCTGATTTCTATTTCTTCTCTTCTTTTTACATCACGCTCTCTTTTGCTTCTTCAGCTCTTCTGTATCCCCCCTCTATCCATTCCCTTCCTCTCTTCACTTATTGCTTTCGGTGTCTTGTACACTGTTGTGTGCAATGATACGACGTCGCGAAGCATTGGCGACGTCAATTCATAAAGGCGTCCTGTTCACAGTCTGTAATTTAACCTGGGTTTAAAATGTTGACATTTTTACCTGCACACATTTCTCTCTGCAGCGATACCACTGCTTTTTTCTGCTAAATGTGTGTGTACAAAACACCAACATCACCGTTGTGGCAACCCTATCGCCGGAGGAAACGTTCTCATTGAACGCTTCTCCAGAAACGTTCCATGACAACGTTGCTGGACCACAAAAACGTTAATTTTTACGTACGTTGCATTTCAACGTTTTGGTTTATGGTTAGGTTTAGGGTTAAGGTTATAGGTTTAGGGTTCGTTAGTATGCAACATAAAATCGACGATTAACCCTACATGGTTCTCATCAGCGGACCATGTTCACATGCAACATTTTTGGGACAAAAAATGGCGGCTTTTGCTGACTGGTGCTGGGAACAGTCAGGACAGACAGACAGGACTGCCACAGCTTGTTTCTAAATAAACTATTCATTTTTGCCTATAAATAGATCATGTAGTTGCTCAGTATTGACTAATATTGCATACAGCCTCTTTGTTTTTGCTGTGTCCACTCCGCCGGGTCTCTGCCTGCCCGGCGAGAACAGCTTGCTTACACCGTCAGAGATCCAGCAAAATATCAATAGCGATTTTTGGTGGCCAATGTGTGGCTACTGTCAGCTCTCGGGTACAGATTACCTGCCATAGTTTAGGTGAAGACGTGAAGTTAACCTTTTGTTAAGAGCCCATATGTGACTGGTAGTGTGGGACAACGTTTGAATGGCGACTTGAGGATACAAAATGTAACCGCAGAAGATATGTCAGGACTCAACAGTATGTTGGCTCAAGTGAATATACAGGTGTTGTTCCCTTCAGACTAAATTACAGCCCTGTATCCCAGTCACAATGACATTACTTATGTCATTTTGTCTTGTTATATTCACACAAGGAAGTGCTGTCCAACACCTGAATATATCCAAAATAAAAACCTCTCCACGGTGCTAAAAAGATTATTTTACATCTTCTCCTCTGTTTTGAGTTGTTCCAATACTTTGTTATTTAGGCT